>NC_061093.1:26284667-26289667 GCF_015104395.2 Macrobrachium nipponense | reverse complement strand
TCCCTCATCTCTCCCCCACTCCTCACCCTCGCGTCTAAGTTTCAAATACATTTCTTCTCTTCCGTCCTTATCTGTTCTCTTTCTTTTATATATGACTTTATATCCTGTTATGTAGTATACTATTTCTCCTCTCGATTCAGCTTCCTGTCCATTGCTCGCTTTTCCGATCTTCGTTGATCTCCCTGAAGTAAATCCCTCTCCATTACCTGCCTCCTCATTTTATCGTTTTTTTGTGTGTTCTTTTTTTAAACAAAAGTATATCAATCACATGGTGATATTAGAGCGGTTTATTTCTGTTTCACTAGAATGTTCTTCACACCCAGAGAACAGTCAGTCAGACAAACAAACATGGTTCGCCAACAGATATTTTGAAAAGAATAAGAAAACTTGCCTATGAAAATCTGATCATGTGTTGGTTAAAGGAACTCCCCTACTGGTGGCGAATGAACGATTGTGCAGTACCTTATACGTATAACATATATATTTTATAGTAACTCAAAAGTGTTGAGTGTTAGGAGAGAGAGAATGTTTGTGTGTGTGTGTTTTGATCCTTTGTTAGAGTTTGACATTAATGTATATCATCTTTCCATTTCCTGGAAATGGACGCCATTGTATGTTTGTGACAGATTCCGGTTTAAACAGTTCTTGCTAATCATTGCAGCCGAATGTAAGTTTAAAAACACTTGTTATTCGCACTCGGTATGAATTACCTTTCTGCGTATTCAGTTGCATGACCGGACTCTGGGTATAGAATTCTAGGATAAAACTTCATAAAGTTACGTAAAATAAAAACAGTTGAAAATAGTTAGCAAAATTACGTTGCAATTCCTTATCACAGATGTGTCCTGGACAGTTTCGATTAGATATCAAAAGCCGTTATTGCATTTCCGTTATTTCTATAAACATTTTTTATGGGCTTGTGTGTGTTAAGGTGTACGTTGTGTTTTGATAATACCGTTATTAATTCATTCCAGTTGAATATTGAAAGCGCTTAAAATAACATTGTTGAATAAATAAAAACTGATGCATGGACTGCAAATTCCGGTCTTCAGCAGTATTTCAGTAAAACCAAGCATAGTACTAAACTGTTCGAAATGGGTCGTTGTGTGAAGGTCGGTGGTTTGTAAGAGGGACGATAACAGTCATTCGATACTGCTGAGGTGATCAAGATGCGCGCATCAGATCAGCGATGCTCGATGGAGCCTTTCTATTCTGATTTGTTTATTAACAGTATTTACAGAAGAAAAATTATCTGGAAGAAGCAACAAATTTGAACGGAATTTGAGTCAGGTGTAAAATGTTGGAGCAGCTCACATCGGCCTTCAATTTATCTCCATCCTCTTTCCTCTTCCCCGCAGGCGTACGTCCGTCGGTTCCCGAAATGCGACATGATCCCCATCATGGCGGGGACGGACATCATCAAAGAGACGACGTCGAAGGACGGCGCCATCACCCAAGTGTCCAGAAAGTGTAGACTCCACGTGGAGGCTCCTTACCTCCTGAAGAAGGTGAGTGCGCTGATAAGATCTGGTCGTTGAACGTTCGAGTTATACCCTTTATTTTATTATTATTACGGTATAGATAAGGTTTCACCTTCGGACCGTTGTTCCTTCTGACGTATGTGCCTGAACGTCATCTTTGTCGTATCAGTAGATTATTGTTTAAAATGGAACTGTGTATGCGGCCAGTTTTTTTTTTTTTTTTTTTCGTGTAGTACAATATTTAAGATTTGGCTTTCGATGTGATTCCGGTTTTTGCTTTCCTGGTTTCACAGTCTTCAAAGAATGTTTTGGTATGGAAACAAAGAAAGGCATAGTTTAAGCATGGTCTTATAATTATCAGCAATTAGGTTCCATGAAGCTTGTACTGCTCAAGTTAATTTTCGTTAAATTGCGTTCTTTCATTGACGGATGTGATTTACCTGAAGATTAATTAGTTCTTGCCCTGTAGTAATAATAATAATAATAACAGTTCTCTTCTAGTGTTCAGGCCTAGATCTTCCACCCTCATTTCCACGGCTTAAAAGGTAGGGGAGGTTATTATAAGACCCGGTTTATATCTCTAATTATGTATGATATATATCCCATTAGTTATAGCGATCGAAATTGCATTTTCTTCACTCTATTATTTTTTACGAATTAAATCGGAACCAATGCATTCCTTCATCAGTGATTATAATTTTGTAGTTTTTTTTTCAGCGCATTGCCATAGTCAAATTCAGAATGAGGTAAAAATAAGATAGTACATATTACATTAGCAAAGATAATGAAATGAGGAGCTCAGCTCATAACAGTGTTTCAGTAATGATTAAAATATGTGCGGTATAGACTGGTATTATGGTAGATTCACATCAGCCGTGCATTTGATGTCTAGGTCAGTCCCTTACGACGCTCCTGATTGGCTGTTGATAAGCCAATCACAGGGCTGGAAACTCCGTCTCTCTCGAGAGTTCACATAGACAGGATGTATGTTACATCTCTCCTGAGGTATACGTCTTTCAGGAGAGGTGGAACATACAGCCAATCAGGAGCGTCGTAAGGGACTGGCCTAGACATCAAATGCACGGCTGATGTGAATCTACTCTAGTGGATTTAGCAAACGATATTATGCACAGTATTTCACACAACAAAGAACCTGTAACATTAATGGTCGCACCCAGTGCAAGGAAAATAAAAGATACTTACTGCCGGTGACGAAAATAATACGAATAATATCACTGCACTCTAGGTAATGATTGATAATTGGAACAGAGACTGTTGCAGAAAACGTCCGCCAACAGTTAAATGCTTTGTGTCGTTTTTGTCGATTAACAGCCTAAGAATGATCGTTTCATGGCTGAGTGGAGGATTAATCATGGTCAGAATAATCGTAGTATGACTGACGTCAGAATAAGAACATTGGTATGTACTTCAGGATACACGTTTTCGTCATTGGTAGGGATGGGATTGTGGTGAGAGGTTAATGACGATGACCTTGGAATGATTTACACTGATAGGGTTATGCTCGTATCATGTTTTATTATTTTAAAGAGAGAGAGAGAGAGAGAGAGAGAGAGAGAGAGAGAGAGAGAGACTGCTTTCCACTGCTAAAATTAGGAGGATCAGTTTAGCAAGGCCTTGAATTCAGCAGTGACATTTCGTGAAGCTTGTATAGCGTGCGTAAGGTTCATTCTAAAACCAGGAACCAAGGAGCAAGAGAGTGCCGGCGTGTATCACCTAGGTTTGGACACCGTTCAGAAGTAGTACTCTGCTATAATTGTAATAGCCACAATGTCCTATTAACTTCTCAAAGTCTATGCTCTTTTTTTGGATACGCTTGTCACTACAAATCCTTTCGTGGTCAGGTCGGTAAAGTGACCTCGTCGCGATTATGGCACCGCTGGTTCGTTTCCCGCTATCGGACATCATGATTTCTTCATATTTCTTTTGAAGTTGCATCTCAAGGCTTTGTAGTGACAAGCGTATCCAAAAATGAGCAAAGAATTTGAGTTGAGAGGGCTTTGTGTCTAAATGACCAGTAGAATCTACACACACACACACACACACACACACACACACACACACACACACACACTGTGCAGCAGGCTGGATGCAAGTACGGGGAGCAGTGAACAGATTTCCCCGTTCATCAGTGATTTTTTTTTTTTGGACTTCTTATGCTACGCAGCTTCATCTCTCCTTTTTTTATTGCGTTTCAAAATTTCAGAATCTGTAATAGAGCTCATACTATTTAACATTTTTAGAATAGTGTTGCGTTAGCAAGTATAAATGAAAAATAGATTATTTATAACGAATAAAGACCAGAATACGAAACTAGAGGCGCGTGGCTGCGTCAGAGGTTGTTATTCACTTCTACGCGATTTATGCGGACATGCGACTCTAAAGCCGAAAACAAAGGCATTCTCAACTGTCCTTTTAAATGGCGGGACGAGGTTTGTGGTTCACTAGTTACGGGTCCGCCTTTTTGCGTTTCTCCTGTCATTAAAGATGGCGGCTAATCGGAAAAGAGAAGTTTTTCATCCGGTCTGCGAACGGAGTTATGGGGTTATTTAGAGAGAGAGAGAGAGAGTTGGGATTATTAGGTTTGGATAGGAATATTGAGTGGAACACAATCATGTATTTTTTTGAATCAGTGAAGTAACTTCGTGAAGCCCCTTTGGGAAGAATGGCTATTGAAAAAGCTCGATGTCTGCTTATGTTGTTGTTTTTGTTTTTGTTAAAGGAGGAGAATTATGCATGGAAACAAGATCACTGAAAAACGCAAGTAGATGCGGTTTGATGATAATTACTATTGACTGAAATACAGGAAAGATAAAATCCCTGAGATTACAAAAAGGTAAATCAAGAAATATTTGTGTTCGGAGTAAATAAGGAAAAGGAAAATATTTCCGTAATTAAAATGATAGAATGTATTGATACTGACAAGGCATATTTATAAAAGAAAACAAGCCATTTTTAATTTAAATGATGAGCTTTATTCCAAAGGGTTTTGCACACTAACTACTCACGGGGATCGAATAATATAAATTCTGCACATATAGAATGCAATAGCGTACCTGAAAGCAAAAAACTAAAGACACTATCTTAATTACATTTCCTTTGTACCTCACATCGATCGGTAGGTAGGAGAATGAAATTTCACAGAAGAAATTTTAACGTAGAAAAAAACAGTGAGAATGATTTCCGCGCTTGAACACCATTCCCTTACTATCATTTTTCACGCTAGCTCACGCGCTCACCAGAAAATTCCGACGCGAATAGTGTGGCGTGTGCTTAGTTTAGCTCCACGCGCGTAAAACTCCACCTCACCTCTCCCTCTCCCTCTCCCTCACTCTGGAATTCCCCCTCCCTCATACACGCTCACATTATTAAAAAGTCCAATTCACTGTATTTTGTTATATTTTAGTTGTAAGACTGTAATAAGTTATTTAACGAAAGAATGTTGGTGTTTGTATCTCTTCGATATTGTGGATGGTTTGATTATTTTTTAGTCGAAGAAGC
>NC_061093.1:26202167-26279667 GCF_015104395.2 Macrobrachium nipponense | reverse complement strand
AGAAATTTCTTGATTATTTATTCTTATTATTCATTTCAACCAGACGAGTCCCTGAAGTTCATTCCATCCCCAGTTGTTTCATGTCCTGAAGACTAAGTACATATATCTAATTTCTAATAATACTTTACCAGTTTTGGGTTAGCAAGTATAAAAATTCTGCTAACTGTCTGATAAAGTTTCTAGTATATAACAGGATCAAGCTATTTACCCTGTACGAACTGTTATTTCCAGGGAGATTTGATCGCTTAGGTTATAAACGCTATGCTAATGTTCAATAAATGTTTGGGACTGATATTTTTTCCCTTTCAGATTGCGGAGTTTCAAATGTCTAGTGTTCAGTTTGCTAATTATGCCATGTTACTTTTCAGATCATGGGCGTAGAGTTCATCTACTTCGTTCAAACCAACACCTTGGACAGAAGAAATCGCACACTCACAATTGAAGCCTACAATGAAAGCTTCTCCTCTAGAGTTGTTATTAACGAAAATTGTAAATATTCTGTAAGTATGTAATCTTACGATATTGTCAATGTTTTTGATTCATTGTCAGTAAGTAAGCCTTGCGGCTGAACAACTGTGTTGTCTACTTAGAAAAAGTAGTAATATTTGTTATTTTCTCTATTCTGTGTAGGTAAATTTATTCCATGTGACTTCACATCTACCTCCATTAATTGTCCCATTAATTCTTCCTTCGCTCTTAGTAATTTTATGACAAACGACCATCTATGAAATATTTCTTGTAAATCTTCATAAAAATTTACCAAGTGGATACTTCTTGTTTCTAGATTATTGTATATTGTGTTTTGGTAGCTGGGCTTGTTTGTGTCATATTCACATTAATATTACACTTTCAGCAAGACTGTTTGTCATTTCTATGGTCTCACTGATTTACTCAGCCATTACTACTTTCTACCTGTTAAGTTGTAATACTTAGGACTTCTTTGATGATACTGACCCCATTTTTCTTTCTATCAGGTCCATCCAGAGAACAGTGACTGGACCTGTTTTGAACAGACAGCAGCCCTTGATATCAGGAGCTTTTTTGGGTTCGAAAGCACTGTCGAGAAGATCGCCATGAAGCAATACTCGCAAAACATATCAAAAGTAAGATTTAAATTGAAATTTCACTTGCAGGTGTTCGTTTTGTATAACCGTTGACTAACATGATTTAATCCAGTCACTCTTTATTTGATTGTGCAGGGATTTTTCTGTAATTCCTTACTGCCATAACATTTCCGATTTTTTATGACTCATTTTGCTTCTCTTTCAGTAAGTTGCATAGGCTTGTCCAACTTTGCAGTGGGAATTTCAGGTTTTATTTCTTCAAGTGATAAAATTTTGAGTGTCCATTTATAGGTAGTAATTTTAGTGTTGACTTCCCAATCATTGAAGTTTTTGCTTTTGCTATGGATAATTTAGGCAATTTATTACCTAATGTACATGTTGGTAATTAAATAGGAAATATTACTGTAATAATGAGGAGAAATAATCTTAAGAGAAAAATTCATAACACCTAATAGAAGAGCTACATTGTTTCAAATCTTTACAGGGCAAAGAAATCATTGAATATTTCATTGAGGAACTTCGAAAAGAAGGCATTACTTCAGTTCCAAGATGGCAGGAGCCCTCCCCAAAAGCCATACCAGAGGTGTGTGTTACCAAAGAAAGCAAGAAACTCGAGAATGAGGCTGAAAGCAGCTCCGAAGAGATTGAAATCAGGGACCGGACCAGTAGTACTCCATCCACTGGGTCGACAGAGCTTCAACTTGGAGCTTCAGCCACCCACCTTCCTAATATTGACAAACTCAACCTTAATGACGGTGAGTGCTTTGTAAATAACTAGCTACAGATTTTTATATAATGATTATTAGGAGATCCTAGTGTCTTATCCTTATGATCTCTTAGGGGAAACAGCTATGTATACATCAAGCTGATTTATCTTTTTCATTATTTCACTTGTGTAATTCTGTATTTCCACTTCTATAAGAAAATCATTCTTATCACAATTTTTTGCATGCATTCCATTTTAAAACATCTCACAGTTTACGTTTTTTCAAGAAAGGAGTATGAATGTCGTATTTCGTAGTCTACTGGGAATATTGTTTAGTATGTAGTGCAATAGAGTTTACATATAAAAATTTAATATGTAAATATTTTATCATGTGAATCCATTTATGAATGAGAAGTTTGTCCCAGTGCACTTATTTCTTCTACTTCTGTAAGAGCATTCAGCTACTCTCATTAGTTAGATAAACATTTTCTTACTTAATTTTTATGTATTACCAGATCAGATTTTAGATACATAAGCAGGTCTTTGTGACTTATCAATTTTCAGATGACGCTTTCATGTCCAATGCTGAGTACGTTCAGTGGTGTCTGGGTAACCGGTCCCCAGAAGTTATGGATAATAAGCTGACAGATCGGGGTATAATTCTTTTTTTTTTTTCATCCTATCACTGAGAACCAGCTTGTTTATTTAGAATGAAGTATTTTGATTCCTGACTTCACCAAAGTTGTTTTTGCCCTGTTTGCTTTCCTAGATCCCCTTCTCAATAGTATCTGCAAGGTAGTAAGGTCATCTTGGCTCATATAAACTTGTAGAAGATAAATTCAAATGCAAGTGCCCTCAGTTGTGCATCAGTATGAATTAAGGTTGATTACTGTCTTGTTGAATCACTTTGGGATGTTCAAAACCTTTATTTCCCATATTTTAATTTACATACTTGTTCATGAATTTAGTGATTTTCTTTGTTCTCTCTGTTACAATATTCAGCATTTATAACCTGCCCATGTACTACCATATTTATATATATTCATATTTTAATACCAGTGTTGTCATGCTCTTTGTAGCAGTTGCAGTTTGTCTTATAGTTATATTTATCAGCCCAGTTCCACTAGACTTTGAAAAATGCCATAGTGCTAGGAATAGCAGTACTCATAACTGAATATGAAATTAGAATTAGAATCACTTATATTGTTATTTACTGTTAAATTTTCGCTGCACAGGTTTACTTTTTGAGAAACCCCTGTTGTAGAGTGATCTTTGCTTTATGCATCTAATAAATTCATATATTATAATATGTTCTTGTAGTACATGAATTCAATTTTTTATTCATTAAAACAATAGAGCTCTTTTTGGCAGAGGGTTGGCAAACTTGAAACAGGTGTCAAGTTCATAAGTTCCAAGATGACTATGATTATGTTGATACCAGCACCTACCGATAGTGTAGATTTAGAACAATTCACCATATCAAGTAACCTTCCAGGTGACACCCTGAGAGGTTCACAGCGTTATGCAGTAACATTTTGTATGTGTATTTCCAGAATGATTACAGAATCTGCCAGAAGCATGAAACCTTTTAAACAAATGCTGATTATGTTGTATTCACAAGACATCAAATCAAATCTTATTTTTTGTATTACACCATTTCTAACATTCATATGTTTTACTTCTCAGTCTGGCAAGAATTACAAAAATTAATAGTGTATAAGTATACATGTATGTGTGTGTGTTTGTGTATTGAGTACATAATTGGTAAAGTATTTTGGGTACAACTGGATTATATACATAAATTAGATAAGAAGAATTTCAGTGTTAGTAAGTCAGTTGTATAGTATACTACATTTAGGGCGATGAGTTTTAAGTACCTATAGCATACCTGTGATTTTATGTTATAGCTGGAGTTTTTTTAATCTAGTTTTATATGATAATGAGGAGAAGTTACCCCATTTTCGTGAAGATCTTAAAGTTCTCATGTGGAAATAGCCATAAACTCTTGAATTAGAGTACTTAATTTCCATCGTAGAACATAAACAAACACTTATTTGTAATCCTCATGAAACATTCTACAAGAATCAGTCTTAGTTCAGGGTAGATAACAGCTATAAAAGCTATAAAGTTTTGTTGTTAAATCTTTAAACAGACATAGGATTCACTTTAAAAGTGAATTCTGTACTCTATATGACACCCATATGTTTTTCATAAATTGACAATCAATGTTTCTTACAGCTATTTCTCTCAGACATTGTATTTCCATTTGTTTCATTGCAACCCCATTAATCATATGCCTGTACATATATTTGTCTCGATTATTTCCATGGTCACCAGTCAGACAGAAGGTAGCTCCACAAAGCATCTGAATTTTTTGTGAGCTTGCATTGCTATTAACAGCTTTACTTGCTTTTTGCCAGGTCTATATACTATAGAGGCTTGCTCTACAAGCACCTATTAATAATTTATTGTATATTTTTTATGTTATTTATTTCAGCCCTTCTACACTTCAGTACAATAAGTTATAATAGTGTCTGTCTGAAGTCAGTGACTTCGTATTTTGCTGCTAACAAGGAATCATTAACCTTTTCCAGTCTTTAATTCATTACAGCTTGTTTTTATTATTTTTCATGCATAATTTTGCCTTTCCTCATATTTTATTTTGTGAAGTTTTTGTTTGCACAGTTTTGTTCTCCCTTTATATTTACAGTAAAGGGTAAGTGTACTATGCTTCAATTTGTTTTGGGAGTTGTAAAGTTTCTGCCCTTACATTACCAATTTACTTCATTATCTCTAGGTAGCATTATTTGTATTTTGCATTTATTATTTTTGTATTACTGAAATCAGCTACGTATACCTTTTGCTACCATTAAATATGTTTTGTTTTCAATATTTAATGCTGCTTATGAAATTTTTCAATTCTATAACGGGTTACTTTTTAATTTGATTTTTTGTGTGTTTTAGTATGCTTTGTGTACTAGCAACTTTTTTTTGCACTTTCATATGTGCTTTGCTCATGCTGTGATTGTGTTTTTAAGTTTGTGTGAATTTCTAGAGCTTTATGCTATGCCCCAGCATTACTATTAAGGCCCACCAGGTAAGGCTGGTCATGCATGTATGTTGTTACTCAACAGAGAGAACCCTCAACTTTGGAACAGTTGTTACGGCCAGGTATGTTTACTGCTCTTCACCTGCGAGACTTTCTATGAGTGGTTGCCCAATCAGTTTTTCTTCTATGCCCCGAGGAAGATGATCAAGGAGAGCCCTGGCTGACATGACTGCTTCATCCAGTTTGTAGTCATTGCTCTTTAAAAGTCAGCAACAGAATTATCATTAATTTTGTTAGTAGAGTGCCAATGTTCATGGTCTATGTGCTTATTAACCACTTTGCCTGCACATCCACCTGTGCCTACTGCCTGAGTCACAGTTGCTGACCAGCCCACTCTACAAGTAGCCTGTTCAGTATATGTGACCATACAGAAAGGCTCAACTGAAGGAGACTGTATTTTCATATGACTAAACCTTATTCAGACATACCTGAGCCAGATGAGAGATGCGACTTCTGTAGTCATTTCATTTTCTGCAGTAAGTGCTCCTCTGCCAATGACCATTACACCAGGAGTTCAAGCTGCACTGATGTGGGATGTTGTATTGACCATAACTGGCTGAAGACTGGGACACCTGCATCTGCAGCTTTGCCATTACTGTATCTTGAAGACATTCTGTTCATTGCCCATTGTCAATGACAATTACCCTCTCTTGACTTCTCATAAGTTGCACCCTTAAGCAAGGAGTTCGCCAACCTTGGTACCTCCAGACACTGAGATCACGACCGTCACGGCTTGAAGATAGTTACATCCCTCCATGGCCATGACCTTGACTGATACAACTCCCTCAGCAGAGAGTAAATGAGATCATAGGAACAGCAGTCATGATGAGAGTTAAGCATGCCAGTTGCTTCATGTGTAGAAGGGCTCTACAAGAGAAAATGATATTTTTATGGACACTTTGGGTCATTTTCGAAGTAGAACCTGTCAACCAGCTCTTCTTTAGAGATAGTCTTGTTACTTTATTTGTAATGTAAAGGAGGAGGAGACAGTCTCCATTACTAGAGATTAGTTTGGCTCCTGCAACCCCAGAAAAGGGCCAGCCAACTCTACTGAGGACTCTGGCTACGACATTTTAATGCAGACATGCTGAAGGCACCCTCAACTCTAAGTTGGCACAATATAGTTGTTGAGCATAAGGAAAAGGAGGATACTCAACCTTACGGAGCAAGGCTTCCTTACCAGAAGTCCTCAACTGTGAGATTTTTCAGTTAGAAAGACCTCAAAAACCAAAGAGAGAAGGTCAGCTACCCAAGTTAGGAGTGATTCAGGGGCAAAAATAATCCCCTCAACCATGTGTTTTACCAGCCCTTGGTCAGAAGTATCTTAGACTTTGTAGGTGCTTTTATGAGATCCAAGACACTGCTTTGTAGGCTTGTCTTCCCTCATTAGCCATAAGTATGATAGTGAAGTATGCCCAGCTTCTTTTTGTCCGTGCCCAATAAATTTCTTTCTAACTGACAGACTACAGAGTGGTTTCATTGGAGTTCTTTGTCATGTCCAACTGCCAGGAATGGATGTTGGGAGCCATTAGCTCGCCGCTCACAGAGAAGGAAAAGTCATTAGATGTTGCCAAAGATAAGAGTATGGTTCTTTGCATATCATGCATATTCAAATTATCTTATACATGTTAGCAAATAACCTTATGCTGAACAGGGATATTGCAGCTAAGGGTCTATTAACCTTTTGCCTCCCTTATACATATAGTATGCAGAATCATTGTGCCTCTGATCTTTACCCATTTCTTTTCCAAAGAAGTATTGTTTTGTAGTTCACAGGGAAGATGATTTTGAGAGCTATCTGGGTATGGAGATTTTACACCAGCATCATGAAGCCTTCATGGCAACATGCAATGCCTAGTAGGTGACCCAACAACTAGGTAAGTCTCATTTTCCACAGTGGAGACAACTGTTTGGAAAGGCCACACTTACTAGATTGGTTGCCTGTAGGTATGCCATTTGTTCCTAACTTCATAACAAAGACCCAAACACTTGTAGCCAGGATTGTTCTATAGCACCCTTTGCCATTCCTTCTATGTCTTCCATCACCAGTTCAAGAGAAACTTATGGTATCGGGCTTTACTACCTGCAGAAGATCAGAGTTAATTATTATTTCTGGGCTTGACCTGTGTCGGCCTGTGAAATGGTTCCTTTGATACTATTTCTGAAGAATAAATATTGCTATTCATCCTAGAGAAAAAAGAAACAATATAATGCCAAGATAAATGGCTCGCTCACTTCTTATAGAAGTGTCGGTATAGTAAGGAGCGAGTGGAATCACTACCAGAGGTCCCTTGCCATTTAGCTTCTTCCTTCGACAAAACCCCGAACTACGGAGGAGCCGTGCTACAGCTCCCGGTCTACTACTACCGTGAGCGCCTCCGACGCCTGAGACGACATTCCTTTCGATAGCCACGCGTTACACCAGACATCAGAATTTTTTCGGTGCTGTGTTTCGCTCTATTTTGGATTATCTTTTGGATTATCTTTTATTTTCAAGATGTCTTCAGCTTCTGCTTCTAAGTTAAGTACTGTTTGGGGTTACTGAGCTCATTTTATGATGATCTTCGTGTTTTATACATATTCGGAGCCTTATCGGCCGGTATGCCCCCTCGACCGCTTGGCGGTACGGGTTATCTCTTTCGGTCTTCCATACCGTTAGGGATTTCCCTTTTTCTCAGTACTTTAGATATGGTTACTTATACATAGTCTCTATATCTATTTATGCGAGTTATGTTTTTTTTTAGTTAGGCCTCCACGGGGGCACGCTCCGACCGCTACCACGTTTCGGACCTTAGTCTAGCTACGCTTACATTGTTAGGAGTTTTATCAGTCACGATTGAGAGTCATATCATCTTAATTATTCTGATGTTCTCTCTTTCCTTCTCTAGATTCCTGCATTACCATTAATAATATATGAGGTACTAGGTTGGCTAACATACACATGCTTCGGTATGGCGATTAGCTTCCCTGTTATCATTTATTGTACCGTTAAGTTAGGCTTTCATACCCCAATTGTCGATTGGTGATTAGCCTGCCCCCCGTTTTCTTGAACTAGAGGTTAAATTAGGCTAACATACCCCTTTCTTCGATCGGCGATTAGCCTAATTTTCTGTTTGCTTAGCTTCGTGTTCCCCGTGTTAGTCCCTAGCTTTAAGTTATATCGCTTTAATTTTATTTGATTGATTATTATAAGTAATCCTATTTATATCAGTGATATTGATGTTGTTCCGACGGTTCTTCCCCACCTCGTGTCTTTCACCTGGCTGGGAAGACCACCGGTTGATCGCGGTGAGCCACCCGCTTACGGGTCCCCCTCCGTCCCCCCATTCCCCCCCTCCATACATTGCCATCCACGTCGATGGGTGATGACTCGTTTCTCACAGCTAGCGTCCGAGTCTGCATGAGAGGGGGTGGACTCACGGGACTGGTGGGGATCTCCCCTCCCCTACTGGTATTCTCACTCGTCAACTGCCTCGGGGGCTCGGGACCTCCTCCCCCCTTCTTCTCCGTCCTTAACTGGCCGCTCAGGGGGAGGGCTCCCCTACCCCACGTTCTTCCCTACCCTTTCCCCCTCAGTTCAGTCCGGCAGGTGTCTATCCGCCGCTAACGAACATAGAGAGGGGTGGGAGGGAACCACTGGGTTTTCCTATCCACTTAGGATAGTTCACAACGAGCACTTACTGATATAATGGGTTTTTATTTTGTTTTATTTTGTGTTATTTAATGTTTAGAATCTTTTGCGTTACTCCGGGGGGTTTTTTTATTCCGCCTTCTCTACTATCCTTGCTTCGTTAGAAGTTTGACATTGCTCACTCAATATTAATTAACTCCGGGCCATACGGAGAACTCCGGGCCCTACGGGGGGTCTATTTTTAGTCATATGACAAGTGAGCTTAGGCGGAGGCAGAGACTTTCTTCCCCCCTCGTGACTTTTCTACGTAATATTCATACGTAGATCTCTATCCGTCGGTCCTACTCCGGCACCCACGGATAGTTTGCATATTATACCACCGAGGTTGTCATTGGTACTCATGTATCCTTTGACTTACAGATGTTGTGCCAGGAGATTGGGTGCAATGCCATCTCCAAGACCCGTGCGGCCATATAGTATGCCGTTCTCATGCAGGATGTGCAGTGAAAGTGGAGGATTTTATCGTTTGGCATCATGAAGCTTGCCAAACCTGCTACTTGCTAGTAGGAGATGCTCAACTAGTAGGTAAGTTTCTTAGCCCTTTCTTCTATTCATTCGTCACTGGAATACTTGTTGTTATATTATACCTTTCACATATGAGACACATATTCATATAATCTCAACACAACAGACATTCCTCCCCTATCCTCTCCCTAACTCCAGACCCTTTTTTACAGGTTCTGATGAAGAAAAGAAGAAAGCTTTGTCGACTCTCAAAGCTTGGGTAGGGGGTTTTGGCCGGAATTCGAAGGGCCGCCCTACATTCTTACCCAGGATATGGCGGACCTAGTATTCCCAGGAGCCAAGAAAGGATCAGTGGTGGACCCGATAGCGGCCACCCCTTTGCTGGCCGACCTTCAAGTCATGATCTTCCTACAGGAGGGGGAGGGATTTCCCAGAGGACGTTGCAGAGACGTTGCGGCAATGAACCTCGACGTCGAACCCATGGCTACTCATGGGTACAGGTAAGGGTGTAGTAGGGGCAGCTTCTTGTGGGTTCTCAGGGCCCTTTCCTGAATTCCCTTTCTCCATCACCTTCTACTGATCCTTCTACTTCCACTTCTTTCCGGGGCTTCACTGAAGAGCAGCGGTCTGTCCGTCCTAAGGCTACTTCAGTGATCCCCAAGGCTAAGAGCCAGGAGAACTTAAAAGTCTCTCCCCAAGAAATCGGTCATCCTGACAGACACTGTAACTCCGGCTCACCACCCCGGATCAGTTAGGTCAAGGGAGGCCTCTTACTCTGCGTCGAGGTCCTCCAAACATAGATCACGTAAGGATCGGGCTCAAGTCCCTCTTTTGATCCCGAATCCTTTTCGGCTAACATTCTGGAGCAGGTGGGAGTATCGTAGGGGCCTTGGTTGACAACAAGGTTGGCTCGGTGCTCTCCCAGCTCTCCAGTTCTGTTACGTCTTTCCGGCCAGTCGCATCCAATCGCTGGCGGAACGGCTGGCCGCTCAGGAGAATGCCATCGCCGGGATCCAAACCTCGGTCGCGGCAGGTTCCCCTCTATCTGTGCCACCTTCTCCTCTTCCAATGCTAGATTCCAGCCAACTGCCGGAATTCAAGGCGGCCAACCCTTGGAGGATCGCTTCGTATGCCCCGTTTGTCAACGGAATGTTGACAATCGAAGGCATAGGAACTCGAAAAAAAAAAAAAAAAAAAAAACAAGGCGTGAGGACTTCGAGTTCCACCCCGAGACCTTCAACCACCATTCATTGGCTACATCGACTAACGGAAGCAGCGATGATGAGAGAGGACAAGGTTCCCAAGGAAACAGTGATCCTTCCGAGGGAACAGGCACAGCAGACTCTAATAGAAGTCTGGAAGAATGGGGGTGTGAAAACACCCGCATCACAGCCTTTAGGAGCCCTTTCACCATTTTTACTCCTGTGGAAGGGACTCCGCTACCACTGACCCTTAAGGTAGTGGAAGCAACCTTTCAGGCCGCCCTGAAAGACGAGCCCCTGCCTCAACTACGAGAGACGGAACCCACCTCTCTCTTAGTCCCATGGCTCCGAGACGTACTTCGAGGGGGCAGTTTCCTACTTTCTCAGTAGGAAAACTAAAGGCGGACTGTGCCCACCTCTCTCTTTAGTGAGAGACTCCCCAGGTTGTCGGACTCTCTCATCCAGATGGAGTACGGACGCCCGGACTAGGCTCGCGAGATCCCTTTCCTCCATGACTATGGCGGAGATGACGGCTCTTGTATACCAACAAGAGCCGTTATTTTAAAGTTTTGGCTAAAGGTCTGCTGCACACCATGCAGTGTGACCTTTACGACTTCCTCATAGCCAGGAGAAATTGTAGGAAGCACGTTCTGGCGGCGGAAGCTACTATCCGCCATGAACCGAATAAACTGATTGCTTCCTCAATTTGGGGAACGGACCTCTTTCCAGCACCAGTAGTAGCAGAAGTCCTTCATGAGGCTTCTAAGGTTAACCAGTGCCTCAAAGTCAGGATGGGGGTACTAGTTAACAACCAAAGCGGAGGCGAGGGAATCTTCTGGTCCTAACCCAAGGAACAAAGAAGAAACCAAGGAAGTTCTCTCCCTTCCAGCCTTCTCAACAAACGTTGGTTCAGGCAGTCCCAGCATCACAAGGGCAACCATCGTCAAGGGTCAACAGCAATACCTTGTTCTGACCCCTCAGTCCCAGCAATCTCAACCCTCTACTTCCTTTGCTGTCTCGCCAGCCTACAATTCCAACTGTGAAAAGCCAGAACTTTCAGGCTTTCAATAGGTTTGCGAGAGGCAGTCAGAGCAAGAGGTGCCTCTCGATTCAGAGGATACCGGCAGGGCTGTAACAGAGGAAGAGGTTTCTGAGGAGCAAGAGGTGGCCGCCCCTCGGGAAACCACAGTGAGAGTCCCAAGGTAGGAGGGAGGCTGTACCTCTTCCGCCAGCGGTGGGGGTTCAGCCCTTGGGCTCAAAGTATAGTAACAAAGGGACTAGGTTGGAGGTTGGCTAGAGGGCCCTCCTCCAACCAACAGATTCTATCAAGCACCAACAACGGAATTGGTAGAGTATACCGAAGACCTCCTTCTCAAAGGAGTAGTCTCAAGAGTTCAACAATTTAAAATTTCAAGGACGCTTGTTCAGCGTGCCAAAGAAAGACTCGGTAAACCGAAGAATCATCTTAGAACTTGTGCCCATCTGAACTTATTCATTCATTGCGACAAGTTCAGGATGCTGACCGTTTCGCAGGTACGGACCTTACTTCCCCGTGGGGCCGTCACAACCTCTATAGATCTTACAGATGCCTACTATCATGTTCCCATAGCCAGGACACTTCCGTCCATTCCTAGGCTTCAAACTAGGCAACGATCCTACTCCTTCAAGTAATGCCATTCGGGCTCAACAGAGCCCCCAGGATCTTCACCAAATTGGCGGAAGCAGTAGTGCAAGAGCTAAGGAAACAGGGAATAATGTTAGTGGCTTATCTGGACGATTGGCTTATTTGGGCAAAGAATGCAAAGAGCAACGGTCAGAGTGATCAAATTCCTGGAACAGGTTTAGGTTTTCAAATAAACAAAACCAAGTCCAGACTAACACCGGAATCTCGATTCCAGTGGTTAGGCTTCAGTGGGACTTACAATCGATTTTTGCGCCCGCACTATCAATTCCGTAGTTGAAAAGGAAAGAAATTGCAAGAGCTACAAAACAATTTCTCAAAACGACAACAAACATCCAGGAGGTGCCAGGAGAGGATCCTGGGCTCACTCCAGTTTGCATCAGTCACAGATGTTCTGCTCAGAGCCAAACTCAAAGATATAAACAGAGTATGGCGCTCAAGAGCGAATTGCAGATCACGGGACAAACTAGCCTCTATCCCAGCGATCTTACGGAAACGTCTCCGTCCCTGGACGGAGACAAAGAACCTTTCAAAAGCAATTCCTCTACAGTTTCCCCCTCCATCATTAGTGATCCACACAGACGCCTCTAAACAGGGTGGGAGGATACTCCCAGTACGAAAAAGTTCAAGGAACTTGGTCGTTAACATTCCGCCAGCTACATATCAATGTACTGGAGGCCATGGCAGTATTCCTCACACTGAAAACGGTCTCCGTCTGCCCAAGAACTCACATTTCAAATTAGTTCTGGGACAGTGCAGTAGTAGTACACTGCATCAACAGGGGCGGATCAAGTCAAGCCACTTGAACCATGTCATGATAGCCATCTTTTCTCTGGCAAGCAAAAACAAATGGCACCTGTCAGCCACTCACTGGCAGGAGTTCAAGAACGTAGTAGCAGACGCTCTATCGCGATCCGCTCCGTTGGAATCGGAGTGGACACTGGACAGGAGTTCATTCAATTGGATCAGTCTACAAGTCCCCGGACTCCAAGTAGACCTCTTCGACACGGAGTCAAACCACAAACTCCCTTGTTACGTGGCACCCAACCTCGATCCTCTAGCATACGCTACGGATGCAATGATCCTCGATTGGAACGAATGGAAGAATATTTACCTCTTCCCTCCGGTGAACCTTCTCATGAAAGTTTTAGACAAAACTCAGGACATTCAAAGGACCAAGTAGCTCTAGTAGCTCCCAACTGGCCCAAGAGCAATTGGTTCCCTCTACTCCTAGAGTTGAGACTCCGACCACTACGGATTCCCAACCCCAAACTAACCCAGTTAGTTGCAAAACTCAGACTGTGTCCGCTTTCCTCAAGAAAATTCCCAGAAAACCCTAACTTTATGGATTTTCTGAAATTTCGCAGCCATGAGGAATGCAGAAATTGATCCCCAGAATATCTCATTCTTGGAATCAGATAAAAGAGAATCTACTCTCCGGCAATATGATTCATCTGTCAAGAACTAGCAGAGTTCCAGAGTTCCTTAAGTTGTCAAATTCTCAGTCATGACAACGAAACCTAGCCATAACTTTCTTCAGATCATTGTTTGAGAAAGGCTTAGCAGCAAACACTATCACTACAAGAGACCAAAAAATCAGCTCTTAAAAGATCTTCTAATTTGGTTTTAGCATAGACCTTACGGATTCGTACTTTATGTCCATACCAAAAGCTTGTGCTAGATTAAGACCATCAACGAGACCTAAATCAGTCTCTTGGTTCTTAAATGATGTCCTCAAACTGGCCTCTGGACATTAACAATGACTCTTACAATTATATATCCCTCCTGAGGAAACACCTATTCTTATTAAGTTTAGCCTCCGGAGCTAGAATATCAGAACTGTCAGCTTTATCAAGGGAACCAGGCCACATTGAGTTCCTCCCCTCAGGGGAAGTCCTCTTATCCCCAGATCGCCATTTTCTAGCCAAAATGAAGACCCACAGGACAGATGGTCCTCGTGGAAAATCCTACCACTACCTCAAGACATTTCCCTTTGTCCTGTCAACTCATTAAGAGCCTACCTAAGCAGAACAACTCTGAAATCTTCAGGCCCATTGTTCATTAGGAAGGAAGGTGGTACATTATCCCTAAAAAGGGATCAGGCAACAAATTTATACTTCATTAAACAGGCCAAATCCAGAGTCATCGGGCCCACGATGTTAGGCGGGTGGCCACATATTAATTATTTCCAACACGAATTTTGACAATCTTAAGAAGTATACAGGCTGGAAATCTCCGACAGTTTTCAAACGGCACTACCTAAAACCCTTAGAAGCCCTCAAATTTCCAGCAGTGGCAGCGGGAAACACAGTTTATCCCTGATTCTTAATTTTTACTATAACTTCTTGTAGCCTTCGCTTCTACCTGCCCCATTGCACCCTTACTTAGTTTAGTCGCCTCCATGTATTGGGTTACCTTGAGTTTGCTTTTTGTTCATCATTCTAATTGGATTCAGTTCCATTCTTTTGTATATATCAACTTATATCCTGTCTTTGCCTAACCTGTATTGTTATTGTTTGTTGTTAGGCTAACTAATTTTAAGTTATAGCCCGTGTTTTAGGGCTTATACTTCCCTTAGGGTAAGACTGTAATTTTAGTTGATTATTATAACTATTAACCTTACAAGTGTTTAACTTTACCTTCTTAATTTATCTGTACTGTTCCTCAAGCTTGGTGTTTAGCATTCTCTGGTACTATTTCACAGGCCGACACAGGTCAAGCCCAGAAAGGGATTTGATGAAGGAAAAATCTATTTCTGGCCAACGACCTGTGTCGCCCTGTGAAACCCCACCCTGTAGTTAGATTATCCTCACCCAGCTTACCCCAAGCTTGGAGGCTATCTTCAGGAATGACGTCTCAGGCGTCGGAGGGCGCTCACGGTAGTAGTAGACCGGGAGCTGTAGCATGGCTCTCCGTAGTTCGTGGGGGTTTTGTCGCAAGGAAGAAGCTAAATGGCAAGGGAACTCTGTGGTAGTTGATTCCACCCTCGCTCCTTACTATACCGACACTCTATAAGAAGTGATGCGAGCCATTTATCTTGGCATTATATTGTTTCTTTTTTCTCTTAGAATGAATAGCAATATTTATTCTTCAGAAATAGTATCAAAGGAACCATTTCACAGGGCGACACAGGCCGTTGCCCAGAAATAGATTTTTCCTTCGTCAAAATCCCTTTATTATTATTCATATGAACCCTATTCATAAGGAACAACCCCCAGGGGCCATTGACTTGAAATTCTAGCTTCCAAAGATATGGTACTCATTAGAAATGATTGATGTCTCCAGACAGTATCTCTCCCTATGCCAAAGGAAGAAGTCATGAGGGGCACCTATTCAGTAAGGCTCATAATTTTGGGAACCTACAGTAATGTGATAAATGGCTAAGTATAATTAGTAAAGAGTGTGAATCCGCTAAGTTGGATTGCTCTCTACTTCTGTCGCTTTTTATTCAGTATCTGACGATGCCAGTTTACCTGTGCTACTACTCATTGAGAGACATTTCTCATAAGTGGTTGTACTTGTATTCATCAGGACAGATAGACACGGTGGTACTCATCATTTTTATTATTACTTATTGTCTTCATCTCTCATTCATGGTGCTATTAAGATGCATAGACTTCTGGGTCATTGGCTAAGACTTCTCTTGTTTATGGTTAATGATTACTTTTTCATTCCCATTTACATAAAAGTTCCAAAGTTCACGAATTGAAGGAATATGGTAAAAAACTGTTTTTTTTATGAAACCTTACCTTTGCAGCAAGTAGTGCTTTTTTTTTTTTACAGTGCCTTTGTTTTTTAATGTGGAAAAATATTGAAAAATACCTACAACCTGTAAAGCAGGCACCTTGCTTTACATGCCATAAGTTCGACCATACTTCTTATAAGTCTATAAGATACAGAGACAGTTTCTGATTCCTTACAGTCTCTAATACTCTACTGGATTCCAGTGGCATACACAAACTCTCTGGAGCATTCAGCATCACTACCTCCCACCCTACCAGTTTTTCAGGCATATAGTACTGTGTATGATTAATGGGGCTGTTATGGAATGGTATGCTTTAACACCAAATAAACCCATTAATTATATAATGGGTGCTCTTCTCTTATTGTCTTAATTTCTGCCATACATACATTTTATATGAAAAAGAAGTCATTGGTTGAGATATATTTTAGGACTTAGGACTTAGAGGGAGCTAAGTTAGACTACCTTCTTTTGTTGTACATGGAAAAGACTGCTGAACTTGGGAAAAACTGGGTTATAAATACTTATATGCAGGTATACAGTATTATTAATGGTTCTATATATACTTGTTTTACAGTATGAAAACATAATATCGGTTTGAAGTAGTCTAAAATTAAATTGGCTATTTCATTATAATTAGATTATCTCTTTTCTGTCATTTTTTTTTAATGAAAGTTGGGAAGAGTATGAATTGTTGTGGCCAGATTGACAATTAAAGCAACAATAAAAGCAAAGGGCAGATTATGTCAGGTGAAAATATGTAAGGATATTCAGACAAAAATTCTTAACACTAACTTACAAGTAATAAATAGAATTTTGGCCCCTTTACAACACTAGGTGGCCAGAATTAGAGCAATAATTCAAAATATTATATATAAAACATATATATATATATATATATATATATATATATATATATATATATATCTATATTATACTATATATATATATATATATATGAATAATTATCACATCGAACGTGATCCAATTATATATCAATTCAAGCTACAAATGTCCTTTATCTAAATTCACTTTACCTCCCAAATGAAAATAATCATTTGGGAGGTAAAGTGAATTTAGATATTAAATATATATATATATATATATATATATATATATATATATATTATATATATATAGAAGAATACCATAGGGGTAGCAGACCCGACCAACCATCCAGGTGAAGAGGTAAAGGCATGTCTTTCACAAGTATCGTTTATTACACTGACGTTCACAAATCACATGATGCATCCTCAAGGCTGGAAAATCATATATTAAGAATACTAAAATCATCACTCACTCATTAAAAAAATCTAAAAAAGCACAACAGTATTTGACATTTACAAATACAAATTAAAACGAGAAACTTGAAAGGATCAACTACCAAGGTAAGAGTTAAAAAGTGACTAAAAGGCAGAGAAAATTAACACCAATGTACCAACACTAAATACCCAATCGTCGTCCACACAACGTTTTTAGCATAACTGCCTTTTCCACGCAACTGTTTTTACCATAACTGCCTGTTTGTTTACTCTCCACGTTCTGTTCAGTCATATTCTTATGTTATTTTCTCTGCCTTTTTAGTCACTTTTTAACTCTTACTTGGTAGGTGATCCTTTCAAGTCTCGTTTTAATTTGTATTTGTAAATGTCAAAATATTGTTGTGCTTTTTTTTTTAGATTTTTTAATGATGAGTGATGATAGTATCTATATATATATATATATATATATATGTGTGTGTGTATATATATATATATATATATATATATATATATATATATATATATATATTATATATACACACATACATATATATATATATATATAGATACTATACATATACATTATAACATATATAATACATGATATATACATATGTATTATATCATGATATATACATATGTATATATCATCTATATGATATAGATACTATACATACATATACATATGTATATATCATGAAATACCAACAGTGAAATTCTTATTTTTTTAGGAAAATAAGAACTTAATAGGAAAATATTCCACTTTCACACCTCACATACTCAAGCACACATCAATTTTCTGTATCTACTTAACTTATGAAATCAGACTAAATCAAATCAAGAGAACAGTTGAAATAATTATACAATCATTATCAGTTTGACCTTTAACGCCAGGGACTTCAATAAATCAACTCAGGGACACATATACATATACTACAGTGCAGATTAATACCTTGTCTCTATGGACACAGTTCCAAAGAAAAGTATATATTACTAATTCTCATCTACCATAATTTGTCTTTTAAATAAGGTCATCCCTGATTGCACTGCAATACTTTCTTTGCCAAGTCCAAAGCAGTATAATATCCAATGCCACTTGTTGCTTGTCAGGATTACAATTTTATCATGATCAGAACCATCCATAGGAGGGGTAAACTTTCAAATAGTGAAGAGATATGCCAAAACTCATGCTATCTCAATTTAACTATCGATGTGACTCGTATAACAGAAAAGAAAAGATATTTTAATAAAAAAAACTTAACAAAAAACAATAAATCAGTACTTTGAAATAAGGAAATATCAGACATTTTCATATAAACAAGCTCACAAACCCAGTGCCTTTGATTACATTACATTTCTTCGCCCTTACTGACTGAGTAAACATCTTTCTCCTCTTATAAAAAAAAATGTAAACTACAGCAAAATGTCTTAAGTATGTTTATGACAGTTACAGACATGCTTATCTCATATGCAAATTATACTATTGGACATCCATAGTGAGATTTTATATCTCAAGTATATTACAGTGTATTCACTGTAATTTTCTTTTATAGTGTTGAACTGTTATATGTGTGCAGCATATACAGGAATAACTGCATTAAATTTAACTGTAAGTAAAATCAATAATGAAGACAGATTCATAAACAATACATTTTGGGATCAGATTTAGGTCAGTACGTGAACTTATTAAACATTAATGAGAATAGAGGATGGAATTATGTGTAGTACTACAGAGTCAAAATAGGTGAATGGCAGTATTGTAAAATATGTTGTGCCAGCAGGCAAGATACTGCTGAACTGAATGAAAGCTTTTGAGATTATGTGAGTGGAAAAAAGATAATCAGAGGAAATTCTATTCCAGAGATAATTTACTTCTTAGTATTGCTTTGGGAGCTTTCATTACATGTATTTCATTTTTAGTTAATTGTATTACCCTGCAGAGTATTGAAAATTATTTACATTAGAAAAATAATAAATTTACATTTTATCTACATTTTACATAAACCATATAGAAACCTGTCAAAAATACATTAGAAATCTGATAAATTTGCCTTTTTATCTACATCTTATATAAACCATATAGAAACATGTCAAAAATAGTATTTTGTACAGTACTAGAGAATAGCTTTGATGCACAGTCTTGTTTTCTCTACAGACAATAACAAATTGGATGCAGACTACATCAAACGTTGCCTTGGGGATCTCACCCCCTTGCAAGAATCACGGTTGATTCAGTTGAAGAAGTGGGTTGCTGAGTTACAGAAGGGAAAAGTAAGTAATTGGAAATGTCATTGATAACTATTTTTGTTTTTGGTAAGAGAAGTACTGTAATTGAATACCATTTTTTATAAGAACAGTAAACAGGGGATTCTATCTTTCAGAGGATTTCTGAAGTCCAGGAGTTGAAGGAAAATGATAAAAGCCACTTTTTATTAAACCTTATCTTTGCTTTTTTACAGTGTCATTATTGTCTTAATGTAGAAAAATAGTGAAAAAGTAATACATATAGTGCTTGTTACATCCTGTGTTAGTGCTTTTTAATATATGTGGTACTAAGTTTCATGCTTCAGCAATGCTAGGATGATTAATATTTGTTGGCATACAATGATTTCATTTCATTTAATTACTATATAAATTTATTGAGTTTATGACAGCACTCAAAATTTCACTTACCTGGTACCATATGTTATGTTTCAGGTTCCAAGTGACACTTGTCTGCTACGATTCTTACGTGCACGGGATTTCAACATTGAAAAGGCCCGTGAGATGTTAAGTCATTCACTCATTTGGCGAAAGAAAAATCAAATTGATAAGTTGATGGCTGAATATGAAGAACCACAGGTAGTAAAGGATTACTTCCCTGGAGGTTGGCATCATCAAGACAAAGGTAAGAATAATATACATGTAAGAATATATAATACTATTTTCATACAGTAGTGAAAGCTCTTTTATTTGTTCAATATCATACACTAAGACTGGTTGGTTAACTAGGAGGAAGGAAGGAAGAAGCATTTATATCCTTTTTAAGTGAGTATCCCACCAAGAATTGTATTCTCCTATCCCACCAGCATGTAAATAGAGCAGAAGTCTATGATGTAGAGGCGCATGGGTACTTCAAAAGAAATTGTAGAGAAATTGACAAGGTGTAGCTACAAGATGTTAAGATTCAGGGCATGATGATCATATTACAGCTAAGAAAGTTGCTGAGAGATGTGTCTGGTGGCTAAAAAGGGACAGATCATAAAGATTGTTCTGGTTTTGTATTGAAGGATAGAGGAGCAATGCGTCAGAAAAGCTGGTATGGAAGTAGTAGGATCAAGACAGTTTAAAACCCCCAAAAATAATTGCTACTGTGCATACATGGTCTTCACACAACATAGCTACTTTTGTATTTTGTGGGTATCAGCATATCATATCTCACTCTCCTTATTAGGTCTTTTCTTACCATTTCTGGTAAACATCCCAGCATGTTAGATCCCAGTGGACATGAAAGATCTTTTTAAAAAGTTTTTTGGTTTCTGTAGCTAGTTTTCTGCTTTAAGTAAATTAAAATGGTTAGTAACCAAGATAGTGCTTCTCACATAAGCACCAATATAAGTAAAATAATTGGCTTGGCATTGTACATATGCATAAACATGTAAAAGATGTTCAGTAGAGTATTTTTTTTTTATAAATTTCATGTTTTTTTATATATATATATTTTTTTGGGGGGGCATGTCCTATCATCACAGGAAGTTTCCTCTGATGAGTAGCATACTGGTAGTATGTCATCATAAGTGATCACCCTATAGGACATCACCTCTGTTGGAGATGCACGTTTCCTGGGCAGCTCAAGGACTTCTCCCCTATCTACAGTGCAATTACTTTGACAATGCACAAGTTGACAGTAGGATATTTAGAACATAAATGTGCTAAGCATTTTGTCATTGGACATCCCCTTGGGGTATCCTATTATCTCTTCTCTACTTGGAAAGACCTATGTTGGACCTCTTCTCTTCGACAGAAGCGAGAGGTCTTCTATTTGTGGTCCCAGAATTGTGCGTTGGAGAAGAACTCCTTTCTGCTGCCAGCTCCACTCATTGGCAGTTGAGATGCACCAGTGGGTGATCAACAACTCGGTGCAGCTCATGGCCAGGTACATTCCAGGCAGGAGGAATGTGGTGGCCAACAAGCTAAGTCATTGGAGCCTAGTCCTAGGTACAGAGTGGTCTGTGCATCAGGATGTAGCGGACAGGCCGATTCACCTGCGGGGGAAGACCCATGTCAGACCTCTTCACCACTCGCTTCAACAGGAAGGTAGAGGTTTACTTCTTGGTGGTCCCGGATCCTCTTGCTCTGGTAGAGGAGGCTCTACAGCATCCTTGGGACAATCTCAAGGTGTACACCTTCCCTCCGTTGTGCCTGATCCATCAGGTCCTGAACAGAGTAGTAATGAGTTCCAGGAATCTCAGGATGACCTTGGTGGCAGCTCTGTGGGCAAAGGCAGAGTGGTTCCCAGACCTTCTGTCTCTTCTGTCAATAGTTCCGAGAGAGATTCCGTCATGGCACAACCTCCTTTGCCAGCCTCATGTGGAAAGGTTCCACCAGTCGGTAGGGTCTCTATCACTTCACAGCTGGAGACTGTCAAGCAGCAGGCCAGATGTCAGCTATCTCAGGTCTTCATCAGCAGTTTACCAGGGCTAGTGGGCCATCTACTGCAATTGGGGTCATTGATGGAGTTTCTCTCCACTCGGAACTTCTGTGCAGCGGATAGCTGGTTTTCAAATCTTTCCCAAAAACAAGAAAGGTCTTTCTGTCTCGGCTGTCAGGGGTTACAGGTCTGCCTTGGGATCTTACTCTGGTCCTGAGTAGTCACACTTGAGCTCCATTCGAGCTACTATGTCAATCGTCAAACAAGAATCTGACTAAAGACAGTTTTCATGTTGGCATTGGCTTCCTTGAAGAGAGTTGGGGAGCTTCATGGCCTGAGTTATGACATTAAACACTCCAGGGGTTGGGGGTCTATGGCCTTCAAATTTGTCCCAGAATTGTTAGCTAAGACTCAAAATCCCTTGGTGCATAATGGCAGATTTGCGGACAGCAAACCGTCAGAGCTCTGCGCTGCCATCTAAAAAGGACTCATCACCCAAGGCCTAGGTGTTGTAGACTTTTTGTTAGCACGGGCCGGTTCAGAAGGGAAGTGTCTAAGAACACCATTTCATTGTGGCTATGTGAGGTGATTTAACAGTCATACTCCTTGCCTCAGTTCTGGCATTTAAGAAGAACTTGTCTGTTCATAGGATTTTGAATGCTGGTTCCTGGCTTCAGCAGACCACGTTCACTTCCTTATATATGAAGGACATTGCCCACAGGTCCATGGACACTTTTTCCTTGGGTCCAAGGGTGGCTGCCCAACAAGTAGTGTAGCTCATCCAGTGCCCCTGGCAGAACAGTTTTTATCTTACCTAAGATGATTGTGTGGAAGAGAGGATGAGTGAGTTGACTGGTATCCTTATTTATCTTTTTTCCTTTATTCTTCCTATTGGCGGGTTGAAGAATAGACTATGTCATATGCTGGAACTGGTCTGATACAGGCGAGTGTGGCAGCCGTACTAGTTGCAGTTATTTGGTTTGTTCCTCTACAATAGACAAATCTGCTTCTCAGTAGCACTTACTCATCTCTCTGGCAAGGGGAGGGAGGAGTGGTAGCAAACCCATGTGGCCTACATGGTTTGTTGCTTGAACAGACAGAGTTCTCTTTACCTTCCACTAGTGCAATAAATCTGGACATGTCTCATTGTGTTTAATCCCAGCAGGCAGAGTTTTTAGATACTCACGTATCTATTCTCTCATAGGCTCAGACCCCCTTCTTTAGAACTTGATCTTCTAGGAAGGAGGGTCAGGTGGGCTGAACCCCCAGCAGATTCATTGTACTTGCACCTCCCTCCAAGTATAAGTATCCTATTGTTAAGACAGAAGGTTTGTTCCATGTATGAACAAATGACAGATTTTAAATAGATTTATATTTTTCATAGTTAACAAACCTGAGGTCTTAACGTTAACTGCCCACTTCTAGCGGACCCTCTCATATCCTGGGTTGGAAGAAAGGCTGATGCGTCTCAAGGTTCCAAGCCTGGTCAGTGACCAGCTTCCACCGCTTATACTCATGAGTTGCCAGATGCCACAGATTCCTTGCTTTACAATCTTTGATAATTTTTTTAACCAGTTTCCAGTTGGCACTAGAAGATTATCCTACTGTTAAGACATCAGGTTTGTTAGCTATGAAAAATACAAATATTGATTGAAAATTTGTCATTTTTTATGAAACATGAAAAAGTTACTGTACATGAAGGTTTGCTTATTCAGACTGTCATGCTAATATACATTCAAAATATAGAGCAGTTTAATGCATAAACAAAGATATTGCATAAAAGCTATTTTTCTTCGTACCAGTAAAGTAAAAGTTCCTGGAATGAGTGTAGAATGTATTAGATCACAGATTTAAGTGATTGTTATTTATACATTATAACTTTTTAAGAATGCTTGGATTTTTATCTAAAACTGGCTATGTAGGCAATATACAGTATCAAGTAAATGTCCTTGTTTTAAAAACAAATAAACTTGACTTTCAGAGGGTAGACCTTTATACCTTCTGCGACTGGGACAAATGGATGTCAAAGGTCTTGTCAAATCTATTGGAGAAGAAGGTCTCCTGAAGCATGTAAGTTTTACTTCTTACAGTGACATGAAAGCTTACTGTATAGTAATTACTTTTCATTTTAGTAAAAGTCATGAAATACGTAGTTGACTTTTTCTTGATGCATTAATTTTTGTAAATTGTATCCTTGCGTTATTACACCAATGAATACTTTTTTGTGATACATTTTGCAATGTGTTGTGCATTAGAACTTTATATTAGTACCAATTACAGGCAGTCCCCAGTTATTGGTGGACTCGGTTAATGGCAATCCAATTTTATGGCACTTATCTAGCGCCATAAAATTGGCAATTTATGGTGCCACAATGTGTTGAGTTCCGGTAATTGGCAGTTTTCGCATATCAGCACCCCGCCGAGAACAGAACCCCCGCCGTTAACCGGGGACTGCCTATAAGGTTATCACCTTCATGGTTAAATCTAAGGCCTTGGACACAATAAACATTACCTGTGACTCAATTTTTTAATGTATTTTTAATTTTGTTTTACATTCAGACGTTACATATATGCGAGGAGGGTCTTCGTCTTACTGAAGAAGCTACCAGTAGTCAGGGAAGGCCTATAACTACTTGGACATTATTAGTTGATCTCGAAGGACTCAATATGCGTCATTTATGGAGGCCTGGCATTAGAACCTTACTAAAAATAATCGAGGTATTTTATGTGTTATCACTTACTACAAAATACATATGGTGCAATTAAGGTAACCCCAGAATTGATGCACGTTTTTTCTTAATTTTAAATATAATAGGAAAATTACAGATTCGATGAGGCTTTTGACCAAACTAATTGTTCTGTGTTGTGAATTAATTCACATGAAAGAACTGTTATTGTTGTTCATTACAATGCAGTGGGATCACATTTCTGCAGAAAACATGTAAAGATTACACATCAGAAGTTTTGCATTATTAAGAACCATATTCATTAAAGATGTAATATAAAGCGTATGTTGTTTTTGAACAGATTGTAGAGGCGAACTATCCTGAGACAATGAGTTGCGTCTTGATAATTCGAGCACCCAGAGTCTTCCCTATTCTTTGGACTCTTGTATCTACTTTCATCGATGATAATACAAGGTAAGGATATTTGTGAGCATAATTGAGTAATGTTTTTGCCTGGTGTTATAAGTCAGTTGTTTTTATGTACTGTCCTTTTGTCTTTTGATTAGGAAGTAGGTAACAGTTAAGTTTTAATTTTTTTTATATTGTTGTTTATGTATTTCTTTTTGTAGAGGTATGATGCTACTGAAATGTGAAGTCTTTAATAGTCTTGCAGTTCAACAGAAAAAAAATATTTTTGGATATTTTTCAGATCTAAGTTTTTGTTTTATGGAGGAAATGATTATCAAGGGACTGGTGGTCTGATTGACTTTATGCCTAAGGAGAACATTCCAGATTTTCTAGGAGGAGAATGTAAGGTAAGACTGTTGTGTTTCAACCTCACTTTAGAGTTGTATTACTGTAGTAGTGTATGAAGTTTGTAAAATAAATGTTTTGCATTGTTGTTTAAATTCATATGAAGGTTATCATAAATCTTTGGAAAAATTTAGAAGTGTTTTTATTGTAGTAGTAGTAGTGTACTTTATTCAGGGAAGTCTTATGATGTTAAAGCAGTGCATGGTATAAAGCAGTTATGGTTTAATATATGGATAGCAGCTGCAATTAAATGTTAATTTCATCTTGCACTGTACGGTATGTTGATCTTAGGTTTGAAACAGTAATTCTAATAAGTTTTCTTCATCACATGTAGATGTTGTCCTCCTCTTTATTACTTCTTTTTCTTTCTCTTTGTTGTGGTTGGCGTTTTGGGCAAACAGCGAGGCACTCTTTCTCGCTTTGGCCCAGTACCAGAGTCCATGTACACAGTCATGCACCCAGATGAACTGGAGCTTAGAGTAAGAAACTTATTAAGAATCTTGGACTCTTTTATCTCACAACTACTGAATGCTAGATCCATTCTTTTACTCACCTCACATGATTTCCTCATTTGAGACAAGAAGGACTTAATTCATAATCAGGAATTGCATTTATGCAAACCATCCTCTGGAATGCTCCAGGCCTTGTATTTAAAAATTTTTGTGTGCGTGCCAGAAATCCTGTTTGCATTTTCTCTTATAATGTTGAGTTTAGCTAGCAAAGCCTAATTGTCAGTTGGTTTATTACAATATCATGATTTTGTAAGGTACATAATGGCTAAGTGTACTGGGAGTCACTGACAGTGAAAACCAGATGAAATTAAGTATAGTACTAAGAGTGAAAAGGTGGCTTTAAGAACGGTCTAGATTTCAGCCTTGTTTGTTGTGCCAAACATTGATAACACTCCCTAGAACTACAAAATGCTGTGTGTTATTTCCATCTTATTTGAACTTAACTGGTTTGTAATTACTTTAAAATTATTACTTTATTGTGTTTATATTAAGAAATCTTGCCAATAAAGAAAATCAAGTGAAATTTTCTTGATCTAGCTATATATATAAAAGACTCAGAGCAGGTTACTCCAAAGCTTAACAAAAGTCTTTTATTGAAAGTTTTCTTGATGTAAAATGGGTGATTTACAGTTTTAAACCTTACAATAATGGCAGTAGTGTTAGTATTAGTTGCAGGAAAACAACTTAGGTGTATGTTCGGTAGAGCACTTAAAATTGTGTGAATTATCTAACATCATTTATTCCATTAACCTTTTTTGATCAAGGCTGTGTCTATGCCTAATTAAGCATATAACTTTTTGAACTGTTAGATTTATGTATTAAAATTATGCACTTCTTTAAACAAGCTTTACTTTGCATCTGCTTTTGCAAAACTACTTAGAATATAGAGCAGTTCTGTTCTTGAAATAATGTTATTCTGTTTTTCCCATGTCTTTGAAGAGAAGAGTAACTCTAATACCTTTGCACATCAATAGGTTACAAGTATTTGGATGTTTCCAATTTGTTTTACAAAAGTATTCCTGACAAACCATTGCTTCAACCTTATACTTCAGTTCAAAATGGATGTTACACACCGAAACAAAATGAAGATGATTCTGTTACTCTACTGGTGATGGTTCCCTCATTAGTAAGGGTAACACTTTCAGATCTCTCTAGCCAGTATGAAATTTTACTTTATACTTGAGCCATGTTAACCAAGTTTGAGAGAGAGTTTTTTTTTTTATGCTTTTACGTCATGCCATTTCAAGGCTTGAAGCCTATTAAGTTCTTTTAATTTTCTTCATTGAAGTGTACAGTTTATGAATTCCAATCTTATTTGTTACATCATCTGTGCCATCTTTAGGTTTAATTATAGGTTGACATCCTTCCACTTACACATCTATTACTATTTTGCTAACTAATTACAATTCTTCCTTTCACATCTCTTACCCTAATTGTTAGCTGTGTGCTCATTTATGATATGATCTTTCCTGAAAGTCAGCCTACTCTACAGTGGCATATTCTTTCAACAAGTGTTACAGCATAATCTTCAAGTGGCCTCCCTATTCCATAATTGTTCATACGCAAAAACCTTCGGTCTTAACAATAGGATAATTTCTAGCGCCTAGCTGGATCTGGTTAAAAAACAGGTGAAAGCAAGGAATCTTGTGATATCTGGCAACGCATGCGTAGATTGGGTGAAGAGTGGTCAAGGACCACTCACCTATGCCACCGCGTCAGTCTATTCTTTAACTGCCTGGGTGAGAGTCGTGGTTAATCTCTCTTGGCCCTTACCCGGTTCATTGCCCGTTTCGCTTGTGTTTATTGTGTGTGTGTGTGTTTGACTGATATTATGGCTTCTTCTGGTCCTTGGCCTGGTCAACGTGTGTGCCTCGGAATTCAAGGTTTTCCGTGTTCTCGTTTTTTGGCTTCAGCGGTGACTGATCCCCACATCACGTGTAGTAGGTGCTGTTCTAATTTTTGTACTATAGCGAATCCTTGCACGGAATGCCGGGCATGGCCTAAAGAACAGTGGAAGTGTTTTATAGGAAGAGAGAGCATCGGAGGATTTCGACTCTTCCTTCTTGGGAAGGTTTTTTGCCTCTTCCTGATGCTTCGTCTCCTGCAGTATTCACCCCCCCATACTAGCATTGTTCCTATGTCTCCTTCCTTTTCCCATTGATTCGTCACTGGAAGTATCGGGAGGCCACCAGGCTGATTTTTGTAATGTCGCCCCTTCTTCTTGGGGAGTTAATTTGATTCCCGGGAAGGGGGAGGCTTTTTCATCATTCTCATTTATTCCAGATTCGGAGGCGTCCAAGATGGCGACGATTTGGAAGACGCTCAGGCTAGGGTGTCCCTCATCCTTGGAGAGGTTGCTAGCGTACTTTATGGAGGCTCACATCCCCCCTCTTCAGGCTGGCCAGGCCATCCCCCCTCCTCCCAGCCTCGTCTTCGTGGGTAGCCGATGTCAGCCATCTTGTATTGCTCCGCCAGTGACTGTTGCCGCTTCTTCGAGTCGGAGGGAAGCCGTGGCGTCAGCCCTGTTGATGACATCACGGGATCTGTTGTGTATTCCTCCGCCAGTGGTGTCTGCTTCCCCTTCAGACCGAGGGGAAGACGTGATGTCATCACCACTTGTGATGTCACTCCTAGTCGTGTCTGCACTACCTCTCTCTGCCGTGACGTCATCTCTGGCGCCGAGCTCGCTACATCTCCCTTCCATGTCATCGGAGCCTTCTCTTGCAGATCAGTCTGAGGTTATATGCCAGGCAGTGCTTAAGAGGTTGGACTCTGTTTTGGATGATAAGTTGGCGTGTTTTGTGTATCTTCCCTTGTGCAATCTGCAGTGGCTGCTTCATCCTCTGCATTGAATCGTGGGTATGTTGTAACCTCCCCTGTTACCTGTCAAGAGGTCGAAGGTGGTGAGCGAGGAGTTGGTGAAGCAGGAGCGTTTGCTTGCCCCTCTCACTGGTGCTTCCAAGAGTTCGACTCTGGGGGATTCTCCTTCGATCTCGAGTGTTTGGGATTCCTCACCAACTCACATTCATATGTCTGCCACACCCGTGACCGTTCACGGACAAGTTAATGAGTCATCTGTTGGAGGAGTACGTAGTGATGTTCCTAGTGTTATAGTGGGTTTGTCTTGGGAGCCGATGCGTGGACCCAGCCCAGACAGGTTAGTTGGTGTTTCGGGCTGTTTGGCTGCTGATCCTTCTGTTAATTTTAATGAAGAAGGTGCCTTAGAGGAGCCTACACATTCTTCTCATCATTGGTCTCCATTACCGGAGCTGGAGGAGGGAGACACGCAAGTTTTTGTCTTCCTTTTCGGAAGTTGTTGAACAATTTGGAAAGTAGGACTCATGCTCGGTCGTTTTACACTCCTTGCTCGGAAGCCTTGGTGGGAGCTATGCAGGATCAGAATCTTCAACTTCCCTTGTTGGGGCACGTCCAGTCGGTCTTGCATAAGGTTAACGCCTCTGTTTAGGACCGGGACCGTTCGCTTTGCTCTAGGGGCTCTGCCAAGCTACTACCCCCGCCTCTCACGAGACTTAGGAAGTACTATGCTATGAACTGCATTTTTGATATCGCGCCATCTTAACCCAGATGTCATTCGCCTGAAGCCAGGATTGACTTTGGAGCAGGTGAGGTTGGTGGCTCCGTCCTTGTCTCCACAAGATGCCTCAGCATTGGAATCTATGGCAGCCTCCATGTTGCAGATGGTTTCTTTGCTGGACTTCTGGTCTGTGGTCATTGCCAAGATAGCTTCTGACAGGTCCCCAGAAGGGTTGGTGAGTGCATCCTCACTTGCCAGTCTGTTGAAGTCCAGAGGCAAGGCGTTTTCGTACTATATGGCTCACCTCAGTGTTAATTTATGGGCTAACCTTCTTTTGATTAGATGAGACGCAGGTTTGTCTAGGATGGAGAGATCAGTTGACACGGAGTCCTTGCTGGCATTGAGGAACGGAGATCTATTGGAGACCCAATATTTGTTTCCTCAGACCAAGCTCGAGAATGCGATAGACCGGCGCCAGGCTGACACCAAAAACAGACTGGTGCACCAGGCCACGTCTAAGTTGGAGTCTTGTCCTCGGAGTCGTCCGGCTCCTCCTCCTCTCCCTGTCCAGCAGCAGTCAAGAATATCATCGCCTGGTAGGCTGTCAAGGAATTCGATTTCGGCAGGGCCTTCCAGTTTGACTCAGCCTAGGTCAGAGGATCAATGTCCCTTTCTCTCTCGTTCCTTTAAGCCAAGAAGGGGTCCAAGGGGCAGAGGTAAAGGGGGCAGTCAGTAGGTTAGGGGCCTCTCCCCCTCCTGCGACATGATTGGGGGGTTGCCTGGCAGGTCATTGGGCCAAGTGGCAGAGTTATGGGGCAGAGAAGTGGGTGGTAGATGTCCTTCGGGTGGGGTACCTTATGCCATTCGACTTCTCTCCTCCTCTGTCGGACAAGCCGCAGCTCAGGAAGGCATATCCTCCAGATTCTCTGAAGTTCTTGGCTCTTCGGGAGTAAGTGCAGAAGATGCTGGACAAGGATGCGATAGAGGAAGTGGTGCGTCCATCTCCAGGGTTTTACAGTCACATCTTGGTGCCCAAGGCGTCGGGAGGATGGAGACCTGTGATCGACTTATCCACCTTGAATCACTTCATCAGGAAGACACGGTTCAAGATGGCGACCCTGCATTCGGTGTTGGCAGCCTTGAGGGAAGGCGACTTCATGCTGTTGATAGACTTAAGGGACGCATACTTCCAAATCCCTGTTCATCCTACGTCCAGGAGGTTCCTTCGCTTCTCTTGGGGACAAGGTCTTCGTGTTCAAAGTCCTATGCTTCGGGATGACAACAGTCCCTCAAGTGTTCACAAGAGTCTTCTTTCTCGTGTCAAGTTGGGCCCATGCTTAGGGGATCCGTTTGCTGAGGTGCCTCGACGATTGGTTGGTATTGGCAGTTTCCAGGGAAAAGCTGCTGCAGGACAGGGATCGTCTACTTCGGTTCTGTCTGGAACTGGGCATCGTAGTCAACCAGGAAAAGTTGAACCACGTACCCAGCCAAAGGATTCTCTACCTGGGTATGATCATCGATACGACAGTGGCAAAAGTTTTCCCATCGGATCAGAGATTGGAGAAGTTGCGGGTGGTGGCGCACGACTTCCTGTTGGAACCACATCAGTCAGCTCATCAGTGGCAGGTTCTTCAGGGAGTGTTGTCTTCCCTGGAGAAGCTGGTCCCTCATGGGTGTCTTCATCTTCGGTCTCTGCAATGGAGACTGGGAGAATTCTGGTCTCTGGCAGGGGACTCACCCCTGTTAAAGGTTCCGCTGTTGGTGGTTAGACGACCAGAATCTTTTGAAGGGTGTCCCTCTGCGTTCTCTTTCACCGGACTTCCTCCTGTTCTCAGACGCCTCCCTTGCAGGTTGGGGGGCTCATTTAGGCGGCCTCATCGCTTCAGGCATTTGGAGTTGGAGGACAAGCAGCAACATATTAACATCTTGGAGTTGAAGGCAGCAATCCTGGGTCTGAAGGAGTTTCGGGAGAAGCTAGAAGGTCATTCTGTCGTTCTCATGTCGGACAACATCACAGTGGTAGCCTGTGTGAACAAGCAGGGAGGCCTGGTTTCTTGTCAACTTCACACCTTGACCGTCGAGGTTCACCAGTGGGCGGTCAGCAATTTGGTAGAACTCTCAGCCAGGTATATCCCAGGCAAACGGAATGTGGTCACAGACAATCTCAGTCGTCCGGATCAGATCCTAGGCACAGAGTGGTCCCTTAACAAGTGGTGGGACAACCTGGAGGTGTATGCCTTCTCTCTGTTTTGTTTGATCTGTCAAGCTTTGAACAGGCTAATGAGTTCACAGGGTCTCAGGATGACTTCGGTAGCCCCTCTGTGGCCTCAGGCAGAGTGGTTCCCAGATCTGCTGTCGTTGTCAGAGGTTGCGAGGGAGATTCCCCCTTGGCGACATCTCCTGTGTCAGCCTCATGCGGAAAGGTTCCACCAGTCAGTAGAATCCCTGTCTCTTCACGGTTGGAGGCTATCAAGTGAGAGGCTTTTCTCAGAGGACAGCAGGGCATATGTCCAGCAGTCTCAGAAAGTCGACCTCCACGGTTTACCAAGGCAAATGGCTGATCTACTGTGATTGGTGTCATAAATGGGGTTTTTCTCCACTCGCAACCTCTGTTCAGCGAACAGCAGACTTTTTAACCTTCCTCAGAGACGAGAAACGTTTGTCCGTTTCTGCCATTAGGGGCTACAGGGCGGCCCTGAGTTTGGTGTTATGCCTTAGAGGTATGGACATCTCTTCCTGGAAACTTTCCTTGCTAGTTAAGGGGTTTGAGTAGTCGAGTTCTCCTAGAGAGCTCAAGCCTCCGACGTGGGATGTTTCCTTGGTTCTCAAGAGCTTCACTAAGAGTCCATATGAGCCCTTGTGTTGCTCATCTGACAGGAACTTGACGCTCAAGACAGTTTTCCTTTTGGCCTTGGCATCTTCCAAGAGGGTAGGAGAGCTCCACAGTCTGAGCTATGAGGTGAAGCACACCAGGAGTTAGGGGTCGGTGTCCTTCGAATTCATCCCGGAATTCGTGGCCAAGACCCAAAATCCCTCTGTGCACAATGATAGGCTCACTTAAGTTTCCAGTCCATGTTCACCTCTTTCTATCTTAAGGATGTTGCCCACAGATCTGCAGACACGTTTTCCCTGGGTCCTGTGGTGGCTGCCCAACAGGTTGTGTAACTCATAGGGCACTTTTGTATCTTACCTAAGATGATTGTGTGGATGAGAGAATGAGTGAGTTGGCTGGTCTTCTTTCTCTTGTACCTTTCCTTCTTCCTTTTGGGCGGGTTAAGGAATAGACACATAATTCGCTGGACTGGTTTGATACAGATGAGTAAGGTAGTCATACTGATAGCGTAGTCGCTTAATATACAAATATCAAACCCTCTATTCGGTAGCATGTGCTCCACTCCTTGGCAAGGAGGAGTCGTGAGTAGTACAAACCTTGGTGTATTGGTTTGCTATTGGACATTCAAAGTTTCTCTTTGGTTCCCTATACAATGGTTCTCCCATGTATCATTGTACGTCACTCAGTGTCTGAGTGGTTGGATATCAATTTATCTAGCTTCTCAACGGGCTTCAGTCCCTCTCCAGAAGTCATTTCTTCTGGAAGCTGGACTGGTGGGTAGGCCCCCAGCCAGTCTAGGATGTCTTGTACCTCCCTCCAAGTATGAGTCTATCCTATTGTTAAGACCTAAAGTTTGTTCGTGTATGAACAAATGACAAATTTTCTAAGACAATTTGTATTTTTCATAGCTACAAACCTGAGGTCTTAATATTATACTGCCAGCCTCTAGCCGCCCCTGTGTGTTAAGACATCCTGAATTGGGAAAGACTGACGCGGTGGCGTAGGTGAGTGGTCCTTGACCACTCTTCACCCGATCTACGCATGTGTTGCCAAATATCACAAGATTCCTTGCTTTCATCTGTTTTTTAATTGGATCCAGCTAGGTGCTAGAAATTATCCTATTGTTAAGACCTCAGGTTTGTAGCTATGAAAAATACAAATTGTCTTAGAAAATTTGTCATTTTGTATAGGATCTTTTACTTGTGAGATTCCTCTTGTGTGTACCTGATCAGTGTTGCTCAATTAGAAATTTTCCAATTTTGCTCATTATTCAGACTCGGCAGTTTGGTGTGGGAATTTCTAGAGTCACCTTTGGCTTGCAGCAACTTCCAGAACAGAATAGTATATGTATAGAGTTTAGGCCAATAGCCAGGCTCTGGGACCTATGAGGTCATTCAGCGCTGAAACAGAAATTGACTGTAAGGAGGTTGGATAGGTGTAACAGGAGGAAAACTTCACAGTTGCACTATGAAACAATTGTTAGAGGTGATGGAAAGTCAGATGGAAAAAAAGAGAATATGAACAGAGGTACAGTGAAAGGAATGAAAGCGGTTGCAGCTAGGGGCTGAAGGGACACTGCAAAAACCCATGAATAATATCTACAGTGCACTAATTGAGGTGCATCGGTGGCACTAACTTCCAGGGAACATCAGAAAGAAATCACTGACGCAAGTTAGATATGTAGGAGAAAGGCACAAAATTCAGCATGACCATTCTTGGGATGTTTAAGAGATGTAGTGGTCAGACCCCTACTGAAGGGGGATTTACTCTGCTTTGTAGTGAGATCGTTATATTTGCAAAGTGTATTTACAGTTGCCCACTTTAGCCTGAAGTTAAGGATATCTACTTTATATCATGTAATTAATAGATTGTATATTAAAGATACAGCATAGTACTCTATACTATAGAAGGAATGGGCATAGACAAAAAATATCTCTGTACAATTCAAAACTTCCTTGTTATTTTTAAATTCGGTAACAAATTTTCAAATTATGCTTTGATACTAATTATGAAGTTATCATATGCCTTTAAACAAGCAAATGCATATCACTATGATACTTATTGCAAAACTAGCATTAATAGTATCCATCTGTATTGTGGAATGTTCAAGCTGACTGCTAAACTCATTGGTTTGTTTCACCTGAAGCCAGAAAAAGCATCCAGCTTATGAAAAAATTCAAAGATTTGTGTGCAAATTTTCTTATTAAAGTAATCTTCATACTGTACTGTATTTTGGATGAAAAAGCATCATAAATCTCACATGTATCATCTCTCTCTATAGTTAAAATGAAATCACATTTATCAGTGCTGTATTGAGGCATTTTATTACTTTACTGTAAAGAGTTACCATGCATACAATACCATGCATACAAGTGATGGAGAAGTAGTAATAAAAAATTTGCTGGAACATGTTACTGTAATTATTTTTAACAAGAATTTCACATTATTACAGTATATTTCTTTTTCATATTTTGATATTGGTGTATTTTACGTAATCTTTAGACATCTTGAATAATTTTATTTTTTTTAAGAGTTTTGTAATTATAAGTAATACAAAATCAAATCAAATCAAAACTATATTCATATGAATACAAGTAACCATATGCAAATAGTATAAATACATAAATATATGAAAATATAAATATTGGTTAAATGATTTATCCCTTGGGACTTACAACCTGAAAAAAACAGCTAACACACATTAAGTTCTTTTATTGCTAATATTTTCCATTCCTCTCTTGAGATCAATAATCTAAATACCTTTCTTTTAATATCTTTTTTGCTTATACACAGAAGGTTATTAATATTTACATCTAGAACATTTGACATAAAAGAAAGGTTTTTTACATTAGTATAGATATTCTATGTTAATAAAATCATTTTTAAAATGATGATATTGCAGACAAATGATTATACCCACTTAAGAAAAATCTGTGCATCCTACTTAAAATCTCCAAGGACGGCATCAAAGTTGACATTAGTGGTGGCATTAAATTACAAATCCTCTTGTGCACTTGTAAGGGCCTGCGAGGGATGAAAAATTTACTTTTGTGCATTCATAGCCTATAGGATCTTTTGGCTAGAACAGAATATAGTATAGACTGTAGAATTAAGGTCAAAGGCCAAGTGGTGGGACCTATGAGGTCACTCAGTGGTGAAATGGAAATTCATAGTATAAAGGCCTGAAAGGTGTAACAGGAGGAAAACCTTGCAGTTGCACTATGAAACAATTGTTAGGAGAGGATGGAAAGGAAGATAAAAGGAGAATAGGAACGGAGGTACAGTAAAAGGAATGAAAGGGGTTACAGCTACAGGCTGAAGGGGATGATGCAAAGAACCCTAAGTACATGGTGCACTGACAGCGTTCTCTCTCTCTCTCTCTCTCTCTCTCTCTCTCTCTCTCTCTCTCTCTCTCTCTCTCTCCCCCCCCCCGGGTGTAGGATCTTAAGCTACAGACTATTCTGTCATACCTCACTGTATTTAAAAGAGGTGACTCTTATTACTCTGTGATATATTTTTCAATTAAAAATGTTGGTTGTTTATACAGTATTAGTAAACAAGTACAGTAAAGTTCATTCAGTTTTGATATCTTTATAGATGGTATCATTTACTGTGACACACTGTAGCCAGCACTAGCGATTCCTTGAGCCACAGCTATATTAATTTAATTTGTCCACTTAATTACTGATTACCAGTTTTCACTGTAGTACAGTATATTAAAAGACACTTTCAGAAGAGCCCTGTTAGTATATGATTGTGACCTCAGTACTCTTGTTCAAGTACTACTTCAAAATACTCTAATAACAAGTCAGAGATACGTAGGGACTGGCAATTAGCTACACAGCCAGATAGGATGCTCTAACAAATAAACATGTGACTAGTAGTTCACATAAATATCTCAAGATGTTCTCAGTAGTAGTACTGTTTTTCACTTGTTTCAATAATGTTTATTTGAAAAGCGTGGAAAGAGAATAATTTATAATATTTGTTGTAAAGTAATTAACTGTAATTAAAAAGAAATCTTGCATAAACAGGAGAAAAGAAACATATTAACTTCATGCTTTTAGGTTACTTTAATTTATTGTAGCATACGTATGTATTCAATTCAAGAGGTGGTGTGTATTTGGTGAAAATATGAAATAAAACCTTGAAACCGGAATTTTACTGACAAGAGTGCCTTTTCAATTGGATCCATTTTTTTGTGTAAGAAACTTAGGTACATTTGTTCCCATGGCTTGCTTGTTTGTGACGTAGTTATTCTTGCTGTTTCAACTTCACTTAAATTTTTTAGCAGTGTTACTGGTGTCCAGCCCATAGTGTAAGTAAATTGAATCATGTTTATAGAAGTATGCATTAGAGTGTAACACTTTAGCTAATTTAGAATTGCATATTGGTTTTGATTGGATTACCTTAAGATTTTTATTTGTTATTTTTAATAATTAATGCACTTTGCAGTTCATATTTTGGTTGTCTCATTTGTGCACTTGAGTTTCATACAATAAGGCTGTCCTTGTGTAATTGGTATATGCACTCAACATTATGACTAGATTTGTCTATATTTTTATGTCTTATGATTTCAGTGTGTTGTATCACAGTAAGATCTGTGAAATAATATAGTACACTATTACTGTAATCAAATAACTGAAATATTTTTTCATGGAGGATTGCTGTAGAGCTGATATGTATATATCCTATTAACCAATGTATCATCTTCCATTCAGCAAGGAACCTGTTGTTGAACTTTGATACATTATAAGCTATTTCCAAAAATATTTATGCATAAATAATTATATATTGTTTATTTCCCATTGTTATGTGTCTGTGGTTTAAAGGAAAATTATTCGTCAGATGGTGATTTAATATAAGATGGAACTAAATTCAGATTTGGATTGCTTTCAAAATCCAGCTGTCACAAATATTTAACGATGCACCGTAGTAGCAATATTAGATGATAACCGATATTGATGTCCTTTCCAAGTACTATTCTAGCAAGTTATTTTTGTACATGAATCTGTACTGTAGTACATCATTTTTAAGCAGTACATAGTGTTTACAGGCAGTCCCCAGTTATCAGCGGGGTTTTGTTCTCGGTGGGGTGCTGATAAGCGAAATCGCCATTAACGAAAACTGAATGATTTATGGTGCTTATGGCGGCAAGTTTCAGTTAATGGCGCTGATAACTGGTTAATGGTGCCTCTGTTAGGTATGTTATGGCGCCGATAACCAAAACTTGGCCCATTATGGTGCCATACATTGCCGATTTTAAAACCAGATCGCCATTAACTGGGGACTGCCTGTATAACAAACCATAGGAACAAACTGACAAAATAACAGATACCAGTTAACCCTTAATGGATGGATGCCCTCATATAAGTAGCAATAACAGATGGTAGACGGATTCACTCTTGGTGAGCATCAATATTATGCACCATTGATTTGGTTGGAATCGGGTGGGAAAGAGGTTTCATTACTTCTATAGCCTATAAATTCACTAATGGCAACTTTCAAACTGGCTTAGCTCGCCAGTTATAGGCAGCTCATGATTTAGTTGTGAACTTGACTTCAAAGAGACATGTACTCTCTCTCTCTCTCTCTCTCTCTCTCTCTCTCTCTATCTCTCCTCTCTCTCTCTCTCCTTCCTCTCGTCCTTCTCTCCCTCTCTCTATCTCGATCTATATCATGATGTCTTTTTATATGGTATTTGCTCATAAATATACCCAGGGGTTGCTGTTGGATTTTGTTCTTATCTTTTATGATGGTATGTCAGTTATAATTATAATTTTGCAAAGAAAAGTGCGCAGAAATATTAGAAAAAACATGGCACAGGTAAAGGAGTGGCACTTGTCTGCAAATCACCTTACATGGTCTCTCAATGTAATAGCAGACTCTTTGTCAAGGATGATGACAGCCTCAACACAATGGACATTGGACAACCCCACTTTTCAAACAATAAGCAACCTACTTCCACAACCGGAAGTGGACCTGAATCACAAACTCCCAGTATATGTGTCCCCGAATTTGGACAGTTAAGCTGCAGCAAGAGATGCTTTCCTAAAGGACTGGAATAGCTGGAGGACTATTTGTATATCTTTTTCCTCGATTCTCCCAGATTTCGAAGGTTTTGAACCAGCTCCTAACCTTCAAAGGAACAGCTTACCTAGTAGCCCAAATTGGTCAAACATGCATTGGTTCCTATTACGTACTTCAACAACAGGCGAAGAGATCAATATCACTACCGTCTGCGGTACTATCACAGAAAGTAGGAGGGGAAGTCATTTACGCATCCGCCTTTCTAAGCCAAGACCTTCACATGTGGATTTTTTAAATATAATCTGCCGTGAAAACTACTCCCCCAATATTGCTAGGTACCTAGTGCAAAAACTACAGACATCGTCTATCCAGCAATACCAGTCGTATGGAAAATATGGTTAGATTATATCCATACTGAGAGCCCAATTGAGATTTGTATAGAAATGCTTCTAAATTTTTATTTTATACCTCTTTGAAGACAAGCATCTTGCAGTTACAACAATTATGGCCTACAAGGCAACATTATCTAAACCCTTGCTTTATGGATTTGGGATTGATTCCAGCATAGAAGTTGTCACTTCCCTTCTGCGGTCTTTTCCCTACAAGACCTGCCCCTGAAAGGCTTCTAATTACTTGGTCCCTGAATAAGGTACTACTTGAACTTTTATGTACCCCTCAATTCAACGAACCTAACACAACCACAACTCACATGCTTCAAAAAGCCATCTTCATGGTAGCATTAGCATCAGGGGCCCGTATTAGTGAATTGGGCTTTCTTAGATGGGGATGTTTTATCACACAAAATGCTGATAATCAGTTACTATTGTCCCCTGGTCCTTCATTCCTAGCCAAGAATGAGAATCCTTTAAGAAAGAAATCTATTCTTATAAGAAAACTCCATTTAGCAGACAGAACATTATGCCCAGTTCAAGTACTTAAGATTTACCTAGAGGTCACGGCAAACATCCCAGAAGGTCCGATTTTTCTACATGAATAAACCAATCTCTACAAGGGCTCAGAATAATTTTAGTATCCCTTACTAAAAAGATTAATCCACATTCCTTTCCTAGATCACATGATATTAGGAAAGTAAGTACATTGTTGGCCTTCTTAAGAAATGTATCTTTCAAAGAGGCCTCCGAATGTACTGGGTGGTCATCAGTCAGTATTCTTAAAACACTACTGCAATGATCTGGAACAAATTTGACTGCACTGTTTATCAGTAGGTGGTATGGTTAGTCCTAACCCCATAGGTGCTGCAGCAGAAAACCAGGGGTCTCCCTAACGGATGGGTATGCTGACTATACCTAGCATGCTTAGGTAAGTCACTATAGAACTTTACACTAAAAACATGTCTTCTTGCTTAGTTTCATAATCTTTTTACCAAAACTAGTGGCTTGACCATGAAGTGGAGATGTTTTAATTTTGATTTTGAGATGGTTGGGATGAAAATTTTGGGAGCTTAAGTTTTTCGTCACCTGTCAGTTTCTTTGTAATGCTCCTTTGAGGATGAAACAGCAACCATGCTATCAAAAAACAGGTTTTGACGTAGGAAAAACCTATTTTTGGCAGTCGTTGTTGAATCCTCAAAACCCTCCCACTTCCATGACGAAACGCCATGGTATTTGGGTAAAGGTTTCTCCTGCGTTGACCAACAGAGTATACCAACCATGTCACTAAGGCATATATATATACGTACACAGTGGTCCCCCCGTATTTGCGGGGAATGCGTACCAGACCCTACCGTGAATAGTTAGAACCCGCGAATGTTTGGAACCCCTATAAAAATGCTAAAAACAGCCTATTTTGTTAGTTAAAACTCAAGAAAAACCACTAAAAATTTTTGTACTTGGTTTTTTAATAATTTTATCACAAAAAGTGCATTTTATGATGAAATTTATAAAAAAACCCAGGAATTTGTGGATATTTCTCATAGAAAAATACAGCGAATGGGCGAATTTTCCGCGAATAATACGGGGAAACGTTCCCGAGAGAAATCCGCGAATGTGTGAGTCCGCAAATACGGGGGTGATGAGGAACAACCCAGCAGTACCCCTGCAGGATTCCCTTGAAGAAGACGAGCGTGGTCTACCGATACATGTGCCCCGTCCGAGGATGCCTCAGCTAATACGTCAGCATGACCACCATGCGATTCTCCAAGAGAATCTCCTGCCACGCCCAAGAAGGAGCCATTTATAATCACGCCAGGACTGCCCATAACGTAAGGATAAAAAGGAGCCATATTATCCCTAATATCAAAATAATTGACCAAACCACTGATCCCCGACGTTTACGAATCCTGGAATCCCTCCATATAGGAAAGGAGAAACCTAACTTGAACATTACCCAAGAAACGTTTCTCCTCCCTACCGCCACCCGAAGACCAGCAGCGAACGAACACCCAAATATCCAGGAGCACCAGTGGGATGATAGGATTCCTGCCGCAGGTAGGACTTCTGACATTCATTCCCCGATGCACTACTCGAGTGCTTGCACAGCTGCATCCCTGCAACCATCGACGAGAGATCCCAGACTTTGCCCCAGACCGGCTCGACCAATGAGAACGCAGCTCTAGGTTTCGAGCCGCTATAAATATCGACTTGCAGACACCATCTCTTCACTTCTACTGCTAACCAGCCAAGAAGATGACCTACGAGAAGGTTGAAACATCGGGATAAGCCAGAGCTATACCAGCAGTAATACCAGATGAATACCAGAGACGACCCCGGCCTGACATTGACCTCTCTTATGGAATGATACCAACACTGACGACAACCCCTGCTTGATCTGAACCAGAGGAACGCCTTCCCATATACCAGTATTCTGATAACACCAGTATACTGATAATACCAGTCTTTGATTAAATAAAACCTGTTCTGAATAAAATACCACTTTCAGCATTACCCCCAATATGAATATTGGACAATTATTGCGAAGTATCGCTGAGCCAGAAAAGCGAGTATAATAAAAATAATAGAAAAGATAATATATAAGATTAATTCGCTGAATTCTGCCATTTTATTCAACAGTAATAATAATAATAATAATAATAATAATAATAATAATATAAGGTTGCATTTTTTATTTCATTCAGCAATTCACATTTTGAAAATAACTATTTTCTGCAAAACTCTTACCTTGAAAGTTGAGTAAACATACACATAATGTAGTTTAATTAGTTATTAAAACTTGAAATTCTTACCAAGATGTGTTAAAAAGAGTGTGATAACTTGTAACATGCATGGTAGATAGAACAGCTCTTGAGTTAGTTTTTTATTTCCTGTGAATGGACACCAGGTTATTTGTGAGTCATGAAGCTAACAACTGCATAGATTTCTTAAAGATTTCAAGTGAATAAACTAAAACCATAAGTACATTCACATGCATTTTTATAATCTCTTATTGCACCTGATAATCATTCAGGAAATCTTCAATCACACTTTTGTGGCCAGTTTTCTGTATTTTTCATAAATACTGTATATAAATTATTGACTTGTCATAACTCATTATAAATAGTAGATGTCTGGTTTGCCAGCGTTTTGTTTCTTTCTGGAAGAATTTAATAAGCAGTTAATCTTATAGAATTTTAACAATGTGTAATATTTTGATGCTCCTCTTGGTTTGCTAGTACGTAAATTAAATTTTGTACATTACCAGATTTAACTTAACTCTACCAATTTGGTTACTACTGTGCCACTTGTTTACACTAACCATGAATGAAAAGTTTCATTGTATCGTTTTCCAATACCATCACTAACTTATTCTAACTTCACTTTGTGTCATATTTCACATTTCTCAATTAATACAACTAATGGGTAATACTGTTGTTTGTAAAGAACAATTATACTTGGTGTGTTTCTTTCTTTAAGGTAGTAAAACTTAAACAAGGTTAAAGTCAAGTTAAAGTCTGTTGGTATTATATAAATGTTACTTGAATATCTAAAACCTGTAGGAATAGAGTATAGGAATAGAGTATCCTAGATATTTTAGTAAAATACTTTTGTTTACATATATTTTAAGTGTTTACATACAAGACTCATTAGCTGTAATGTATATTTTATAAAAGTTAACGCTAGTTTCCTATAATCCTCATTGCTTTATGGGGTACATATGTATACTAATGTCTTGGTCTTTCCAAGTTACTGTACCAAAAATGCAAAGTAAAACTTCAGTATCTAAACCATACTATTTATTTTGGAAAAATTGTGCCAGTGTTTTAAAATTAGAATTTTGGTATTTCTTTTAAGCTAATTACAGATGAAGCTCATGAAGACATCTGATGTATCAGTAGTTTGGTTATGTCGACATAGTGAAAATCCCAATGGTTTTCCTTATAAATTATGTAAAAATACAGTTCTGTTTTGGCATGCAATAAAAATACAATTTCACTAACTCAGTATAGAAATTATTAAGTGGTACATTTTTCTGTATTAAGTTGATTGTTTTTCATGACATCAGCAACATCATTTGACGCTTAATTGTTAACTTTCTTATCTTATTTTCCTCAAACAATACACATTCAGAAGGACTTCAAAGATATTTATGAAACAGTTGATTTATGCTTTGAATGTGATTATCTAAATACTTAATTTTTCCTATGGCTATACATTACCTGTACTTATTACCTTGAATTGCCAATATGCATTGACAAGGTAAAAGTTCCTATACGAATGGTTGCGAAAGCAAGTTTTGATTTAAACACAAGATGTTTGAGTGAAGCCATGGTTTAATATATTTCCATAGGGTGTTGCCATGTTCTGTTCATTGTTGTAGAAAGAGAGTATTTGATGAGTTTACGGAACTTCCTCTTTGAAATTAGAAATTTGGAAGTAGATTACAGTAAAAATTGTAAAAATGTTCATGTTCATCAATTGCTTATTTTGGAAGAAATATCATTATGGTTTGTAAAACTTCTGTAAGTTTGTATTTCTGTGAGCTGTACTTAGATCAGTGTTATAGATATTATTACCTAGTGCTCTTACACTACTTTTTTTTTTTTTAAACAGTCAAGTGTCATAACGATTACGGGCATGGTAAGCGGCTGATATGTGTTAAGACATCTTGCTTTCTCCAGTCTTTCTTTTAATTTGAGAATGATTTTCAGTTTCATTTGCTTATTCAGATGGCAACAGACAGACCCTGTGCCTAACAGAGATTATAATGCTTTATTTTTTTATTTCTTGTGAAATTTCAGTTTTAATTATTAGTTATAATTAACATTTTAGTATTTTGTTAAAAACCCATACAGATAGACAAATTACGTAAATATTTTAACCGGGTATTTCTGACATTTAAGTTTGTTTTTCTTTTGCCCAAGTGCCTCTTTTCCTATGTGGACTGAGAAGCATGTTATTCATATACTAAGCATTTTAATATATATAAGTTTGGAAATTATCTGTAGCAGAGGCAGTTATTAGGATAATTTCTTTAACTTATAAATTCTCAGGAATGCTGAGCAAAGGTTACTACTAATGGTATGAAAAATGTAGATAAGAATTATTTATCAAATTTAAAAATTACAGAATATAAGTAATATGGTATTTCTTTTGTTCATTACCATCATGTGCCACTACATTGCAAAATTGCCTTGCTAATGCAAAGTTTAGAATTTAATAATACTAGTACAGTAATACCAATACTTTTTGTATACATTTATTGTTTTTACTTGTAACTGTGATAGTATATGGGTAATGAACTTCACACTTAGACTTGCCATCATCCGGCCCAGGCCAGCTTCTTTTACCACTGGCCTTATTTAAGTATGCAGGATGAACTTCCAGTACCTTGCTCTGTCTGAGGTTCAAGCCACTTCATATAATCCCTAGTTTGGGAGCTTTTGCCTCAACCCTTCTGTTATATTACCTAATATTTAAATATTGCAAAGGCACTAGTAATACCTGAATAATAATCAACTATAATAATCCCAGTGGTCTGAAGAGCATCAATTATGTATCAAAAACAGATAATTTAATTTTTCTTGCACAAAGCCAGCTAGTGCCTAGAGTTGCTTAACCTTATGATATCTTATTTGAAATGCATTGATTTTGTTAAACCCTAAATATCAGATGGCATAGAATCTGTGCAACTTCTAACCTATTGTTATGGATCTGTGTTACAAGGAGCAATGTAAGACACAAGATCATGAATGGTGTGAGTGCCTCAGTGGAGTGATCAGTATGGTCTTTGCCTGCCACCTCGGTAGCCGCAAGTTTGATTCTCGGGCATTCCACTTTGGGGGTAGAGATGTGTATTTTTGGTGATAGAAGTTCACTATCGACGTTGTTCGAAAGTCATTTAAAGCCGTTGGTCCCGTTGCTGAATAACCACTGGTTTCATGCAATGTAAAAACACAATACAAACAAACATAAATTGTATGAAACAAATAATAGGGGCGCAAAGCAGTGTACACATTTCTTTCTGATATTCCAAGATGACCATACAGAGGCAGCCATACATACAAAAAGACCAAACAGAAATGAGAGAATTCATAAATCCATCCTATTCTTCCTTCATTAACTTGAAAATGAGAATTCCATGCTTATTATTATACATTCATTGGCACTATATTTGATTTGGGATTGGCAGGATATTAATTTCTTATATTACCATATTTTTTTCATACAATTGGTGATTTTGTAATATTTCTTTGGTTTTACTTTTATGCTTTTTATGTACATAGTTGTAACTACTGTACATTACCAAGGGAAAATTAATTTCTATTGTCTGCAAATTCTAGACAATACGTACATACTTTGTCCTTTGAAAATAATCTAGCTAATGGACTATGCATATTCCCATTGTAAATTCTAGTTAGCTAAGTCATTTATTGAGGCTTTGTTTATAGCAAAAATATGAACAAATTTAAATTTAGAAAAAAATTGAAAAGGGTTACTAGAATGTAAAATTGTAAAATGAAAGTTTTAGTGTTTCAAAGTTGGTTAAAGGAATTTTATTCAATTTGAGTCTTTCATGAAACAAAATTAATTAAATTTACTTTTAGATATTCTAATCATGTATACTGGTAGTCCAAAAATCACCAAAATGGTAGATATGGTGTCTTCTCCCGTACCAGGAATGAATGGTAAATCATGAAAAGCAATGTTTAGTAATGTTACATTACACATTAGTGAATTTTAATACTAATTAGGTTAAACAAGTTACTAATAATAATTATAATTAATATTTTATATTATATATAGTATACTACTGTATTTTATGCCCAGAATACAAAAATTAGATACAGCTGGAGATGTTGCTAGGTGAAGATCATAATTAAATTCTTTTTAAAACTTTTGGATTCCCTTTATTACCTAGAAGCCAAAAGTAATGATTCTAATAGCACATGTTAAGTAGTGATTATGTAATGTTACAACATGTATTTACTGTATAGTACATATTAGAGTACATAGTATCAGAGTTTTTATAACGCATCACAATTACATTATATAAGAATTCCTCATGGATTGAACCTTCATAAAATCTAAATTAGTAATCATGAAATAGTGCAGTTTTTGAAGCTCAGTCCCTCTCACATATGCTCCATTTGTTCCTTATTTGATAAAGCATATGGAAAAGTTTTGTGAATAATGATTTTGCTAAATATGTACTCTAATTTTTTATTGTGAAATTATACCAGCCTTACTTGGCATGGACTCTTGCTCCTTTATTAGTTTGTAAAAATCTTTTCATTTGTTCCTTTTTAGGAAAGCGAAATAGATGTTCAGATTAAAGTTCATATCAGAATTTGTACTGACTCTGCCAGAGGAAGTACCTCCTGGTAATGAGCTGTTACGTACTGCCTTTAGTTTGAGAAATAATCCTCGGAATATGTATCATAAAAAAAAAATACCCTACAAATGTTATTGAGGTAGTTATAATAAAAGTAACTCTCTGAGATAACAAATCTTTTATATAAGCTGAATAGTGGCAATTACAGGTGTACAAAATAATCTAATGTAATGTAACCTGAGGTGCCATTTTCTATCGTGCGCTAAAGAGAAAGGCCCTTTTATCCAAAAATTATATTCCCATATCTCTCAAAATCTAATTGCTTTCACTAGTCAAGAGACCCATCTGTTGGTAAAATTTTAGTAGATAAATACCCATTCATAACTTTTTTTTTGTAATACTGTTTATAAATAGACAAGCAAGCAAACTATGAATGAAACCTTCTCCATTGAGATAGAATTAGAATAGTAGACTACTATAGAGTTTGTCAAAGGCCAAGTGCTGGGACCTATGAAGTCATTCAGGTTTTAAAGGTGTAACAGGAAGAATACCTTGCAGTTGCACTACTGAATCATTTGTTAGGAGAGGGTGGAAAGCAAGATTAGAGAAAGAGAATATGAACAGAGGTTACACTAAGTAAAAGGATCTTAGAGGTAGTAATGATAGTAGCAATTGATGATATAGTAGCAATTGATTCATTCTGTTGCTTGGGATAATTGTTTTCTTAACATTTGGTTGTAATACAAACATAGTGCAGCGTTTGTGACTGTCAGTTCTGAATGTGTTTTTTATTTATATTTCTACCTTATGAAACTGAACATGAATTTCATGTAGGATTAAATCAAATGATTCTCCCTTTTGAAGAATTATATATTACAGGATACAGGCAATTCCCCAGTTTACGGTGGGGGTTCTATTTCTGGCACCGTGCTGTAACCAGAAAAAACCATAAATCGGAACATCATAATAATAATGGGAATAAATGGCACTTCCAGTGCCGTAAAATCAGGTCAACGATGCCATGAGATAAGCTTCGTAAAGTTGGAACGCCATAACCTAGGGACTGCCTATATATAATCCAAGACTTAAGAGTGTGTGTGTGTGTTAATGCATGCTATTGTTTTACTATTTATTTTTGTGTGCTATATTACTGTCCTTTGCATGTTTCGTGATGGGTTCTGTTGATAGGTATTGATGTTATAGCAATGTTTATGTAAATCATACCAATCAAAAGTCTGCATTAGAAGTTTTTAAGGAAACACATTGTGACATTGTATTAGAAATTTGTTTCAAGACTGAATGTTGAATCCTATGATTCTTGTAAAGTAAATATGACTTTTCTTGAAATAATTCATATTGGATTCATTTCTCCATGTGCACATTTCTGAAAATCAGCACCTGTTTTAATTATTGGTCCCCAGTCATATTGTGGCATGTTACAAAAATATTTTTGTATTTGTATACAAAATTTATTTGATTTATGTTTTAACAGTAAATATGGAAAAGTGTTCTACAGTAATACCTCAATCTTATGCAATTCGAGTTGCACGAATTTACAATAGCACAAACTGTAATTACAGAATGTTATGAAAAACCCTTTCCCCTCATCTTTCTTTTTAATTCCATGAGAATCTCGAAGCCCAGAGCTCTCAAATATGTCAAGTAATGTAACAGGAGGGGGAGTGTTGCCAATTAGCAGTCAATGATTTTTATGTCTCTCTCTCTCTCTCTCTCTCTCTCTCTCTCTCTCTCTCTCTCTCTCTCTCTCTCTCTCTCTCTCTCTCTCTCTCTCTCTCTCTGTTGTATGTATGTGATCATCACACACACCTATATTTTTACCAACAATTTATTTATTTTTTCAAGGGTAATGTATTAATCTAACTTTGAAGTGAAATTGCAGTAAGTTAGCTTAATACTTATGTAAGCACAACTCTTCTATCTCTCTCTCTCTCTCATACTTAGCACAGATAATTTTCAATTTATCTATTTTTACCTTTACCGTGTAGAACTGTAAATGAGCTGTTCTAAAAGATAGACACATAACTAAGAGTTGTATTAGTCAAATAGAAAGCACTGTTTGTTCATGGAAAGGAATTTCAAAACAAAAAGAGACAGAATTACCAACTATTTCTTTCTTTTTTAAAGGGTAATGTATTAAGCTTACTTTTAAATTAAATTACAGTAACTTTAATTTAAAAGTTAGCTTAATGCTTAGGAAGCATGATTTGGGTCATATTTAGTGTTCAAACTCTAGAAGTATTTTATCAGCTCTTTAGAGACCATGCCAAGCTTACTTGAAAATTCCTATTGCATGAGGGGGTTCGAGAACCTACGTTCAGGGTATTACTGTATAGGGGGTCTGGAACCTACGTTCAGGATATTACTGGATGCATGAGCTAATTTTACTTAAGATTAAAAATTTCACAAAAATTATTTATTCATAAAAATTATTTTATATTGGCTATGATTATACAATATGTTTATGTCTTTGAATTTTCACTGTTAGTTGGATTAGGTTAGAATTTATTCCTGAATAGTATTAAATTAAAGTACATCTTGGAATGAATTCTTTCATTCAGTAAAAACCAAGTCCAATTATATGTGTAAAGAAATTTGCAATTCATGATATTTACTTTAACATATATTTTTCACTATGCTATATCACCATGTATTTTAGGTCTTGTTCATAAATTTCGTGCTAATTACGCCAATAATTCTCTGGTGTACATGAATGCCAAAATGTATATTTATTTTCCTTCAATTATTGAAGTACTCTAATATACAGTACAGTACTATACACAAATACAGTACTTTAGTATTTTAGCCATGAAGTATTTCTGTTGATGGAGTGAGCACTGCTTTTACGTGGAAAGCATTTTCTTTGTTTTTTAATATTTATGGCCACTCAGTTTTGTACTTGTCTTTATCCTTTATGTTTTGGAAATATAACTCAGACTTATACCATATTTCTCTTATGACACATCTATTTAATTAATATTTTACACAAAGTTTATGATGGTGTGGTAGTAATGTAGTGATAACAAAGCAGTTTGGCTCTGATGTTGTGTCCTTGTCTGCTTTTTCATTAATACGGGTATATTAAACTGCTGAATGTTGAGTAGTGATAAAGTGATGTGCCACAAATTTCTGTTCCTTTCTAGTCCTTTTTGGCCTACAAGGTATTTTGATAAATGGTCATGTTATTACACTGTAACTATTTCAGTAATGTAAATTCCATTGTTGTTTCCACCCAACTGTACACTGAAGGTGCTTTTTCAAATGTTGCATTACTTGTTTACTGATTTATATTTTTTAATTTTGTATTCTACAGAGCATTGTTCATGAAGGTGGTTTGGTACCCAAGAGTATGTATCAGCCAGGAGAAGACATTGATGGGACAAGGCAACACATCCCTCTTTCTGAGCAATCCATGTACCATTCTGTCTCATTAGGACGTGGGCAGGTGTGTTTGTAACTGGATTTTGAATTTGAACATTTATTTGTTTATTTAAAAATGTACACATTTATTTCTTTATTTAAAAATGTAGACTCATTGCATTTTGTAATCATTCTTTAAAATATCCAGTTGTGGATGATATGATGACATAGTTATTGTAGTATGTATAGGAAGAAATGTACTTTAAATTTTTCAGTACATACACATGAATGGTTTTTTATTTTTTTTTCTTTATTCGCTATTTCTTCCTGAAGCAACAATCATTTATAATACACAAAAGTTTTTGCTGCACATCCTTGCACAAATATTAAAATCCTGTATTTTGCACAGGATTTGTTTGCAAACCGAGATACTTTAGTCTTTCTATTTCTTCCTTGTTATGAGTAAGAAATCTAGAATAGAGTATTACACTTTTTATCATTAAGATTTGAAGTTTACTCACTTTGATTATGCTCGGTTATTTCTGCTAGGTACATGAAGTAGTTCTCCTCATAGAAGAGCCAGGTTCTGTCATCTGTTGGGACTTTGATGTTATGAAGAGTGATGTACTATTCTCAGTTTTACGTACAAAGGTCCCCATTACACATCGTCCTGAGCCACAGTCTCCAACTGGTAAATATACTCTCTAGCTCTGAAGTACTTTTGGATAAATTATAACTGTACACATGTTTCATAATTAAGAGGTTTCTCAAACAAGAAAGAAATTACAGCTTATGTGTATATGTAATGGTGTTTGAAACCAATGAGATGTAGCCATTTTTCTGCAATCCTTTTTGTTACTAGTTGAATAATACCTTGTTTACAGGTGCAATGGGTGTTATTGATGCTGTCATGGGCAGTGACGATCAACACCGCTCAGTTATAGAGAAATCTTGGCGTGAGGGATACGAGTACTTCAGAGTTGAGCCTCAGCTTGTTTGCCATGATGGTGAAAGTATACAGGTTAGTCACCTTCAGTGAAGTAAAAAATGACTGAAAGGAAACAGAATTTGGTATTACTTTAAATAGTGCTACTTCAGTGTTTGGATACACTAACCTTACCATGTAATCTCTAATGAAAATAATAATAATCAGCTGTGTAATTACTGTAATTTATAACAGTATAGTATTGAAAAAAGGTAGTGCTAAAATCTGTTTGACTCTTTCAGTCTTTTAAAAACTCAACCTCTATAAAAGCTTAAGTTGTCTGAAATCTCTTGGTAAGTATAATACAGTATAGTGATTTCCATAACATTTGTATCTTTGTTGTAATTTGTATTGGCTGTCTGTAATTGTATGTTGAGTGATAATGATCTTGTTTTTAAGGCTGTCGGGTTGGTAGGTAGTATGTTGGACTGCTATCAAAAAACTGAAAATTGTGCATAATGTAGCAATATTTTTGAGGTGAATTATCTTTCATATTTGATATGAAAGTGTTCAATAGGTATTTTTAGTTAGCTAGGAAAACAAGGCACTTCAATTTTTCATCATGTAGTTTACATCAAGAATACAACTGATTTACTTCACAACTCCATTTTAGGTAAAGAAATGGTCAAATAAGAACCTGCAGGAATATAAGAAATAAAAATAATGTTGTACTAAGATACTAATATTTTCTGACACAGTGCCCAAGGCAGATTACTAAACTGAACCTAATACATGAGGTATTGTATATGAATAACAATGATTTATGGCAGTCACAGATAACACAAAATAAATTATGTTAATTTACAGATAACACAAAATAAATTATGTTAATTTTGTGAAATATATACTTCTGTAATCATGATGGATATACAAACTTCATGAGTTATTGTTTGTATGGTAATTACAAACAACACTCAATATAAAGTGTAAATTTCATTTGTTTAAATAAGTAAGATATTTGTGATTTGAATGATGTAAAAGATGTCACCTTACTCCTAACTCTTTGAGATACCGATAATGTCATCCACTTTGACATTTTCTTCTTGGAGTTTTCCATTTTCTGAAAAAATAAATAAAGCACCAGTATTCCACTTTACAATGACAAGGTATAAATCTTATGGAAAAATAAAGTCCATAGTAGTATATGTACGTATATTTATACAGGAAGCTTTTACCAGCTTGATCAGTTGGCCTCTGCAGCCTGAATAAACACAAATCTTTTTAATAAGAAAAATAAATTAAGGGAGAGCAATAAAAGAAAAATATTCCTATGTTCATAATGTGTCAGTGTGATGTACCACACAAAGTTTGGGACAACCCTAAAATAGTGTTAATCAGCATTCACAATACTAAGTTTATTTGGACAAGATAAACAACAACAAAGATAAAAAATAGTTTACAAGACTCATAGTTTGGTTTTGAACATGACTGACTGCACATGTTGTACTTCATATGCAGTAAAGGGTAGACCCTTTCATCACTGTCACTCACATTCCCAATCACCACCGATTCCCAGCACCTCATGACTATACCCATTCATGAGCATTTACATCAATGTATTGTTGTGAAGTTTCTAGTCATGACCACCTACAAGGGTGCCACTACAGTGTGCCCCTTGTATAACTCACTACACAGTACTAAAGGACTTTTTCAGCATCCCCATAGCTATGGGTATTGTAATTTTCAGCCATTCTCCATGATTTTCTGTCACTTTGTAGGTATATTTTATAATGAAAAACTCTCTTTAGTTACTATGAATAACTGGAAAACCTTTACATTTTGAGCATTTTTTTTAGATAAACTGTAAATTCCATTAACACTTAATGTATACTGAAAAGATAAAACTGCTATGTAGAAAGCTTACATACACTGCCTTTCATGCCCCTGCACTTCAATTTATGATGAAAATATATCCATATTGTGCTTCTTTGTATAAGAAATTGAAGTAGTAGTTTCTACAGTATGAAAATTTTTGAGTAAGGAGAATCACACTGAATTCAGGTTGTGGCTTATCAAGGATTTGGTTGACTGTCCAATGATACAAGTAATTAAGATGTCAATTCTGGGATCTCTCAGGGAGGAAAAGAAGAGTAAGATTGGTAGTTATGTACCAGTATGAAAAACAGGAAGAAATTATGTTATATTGGCATCTCCCACTGCCAGGTATCTGGTGACAGGTAGCATTTGAAGCACTAACCCTAGTGGTCACAAGAAGATAAACTTCCCCTCCTACTAGTCTCATTGTCATAGTCAGTCAAAGAAAAAACCTTAAGATAAGTCTAAAGTTTTTAGGGCTTGAATCTTATACATTTCAGTTGAGTGGAAGATCTTCCTCTGAAAAGCAGGAAGGCCCCTTTAAGGCTTTTCTAAACTAACCTTGAGTGCTCTCAAGTGGTGACATGTGACAGTGATATATAAATAAGGTGGAGTAGTCAAGAATTTTATGTTATGGATGTCCATTTCCCAAGCTGTGATGGAACACAATCATCTCACTATCAAAGGCTGCTGTGTCTGATTGTTGGGATAAAGGAATTCTGTGAATATTAATTATTATGAGTAGGAAGCCAAAACTTCAATGTGGGTCAGGGAACAAGAGATACTTTATGGAGTCCTTTCCTACAGTGGATGACCATGCTGAATCTTTAAGTTCTCTGTTAATCTGATGGCATACGGTAAGGAAGAAAGTAGGTTATTTGGACTAACTCTAGAACCCATCTGACAATTAAGATCCCAAGTGCATTCTGTTCAGAAGACTGTGGTATTCCTTTAATTTGAAGGACCCGAAGAAAGAACCAGAATAGGTATATAGGGAGAGCTTGTTAGGGAAGGCACAAGGGAGTACATAATATATACCCATCAGTAATTCCAATGGAGTAACATGTACTTCACCTTATATCTGTTTCATTCAAAGGGTGCAGCATGCCCTACCCCTTCAGTCTGTGCCATTCCAAGGGCACATGCCCTTCCCCTTCAGGAGTGTCATTCCAAAGGTGCAGCATGCCCTTCCCCTTCAGTCTTGTGCTATTCAATGGGTGCAGCATGCCTTTTCCCTTCAGTGTGTGTCATTCCAAGGGTGCAGCATGCCTTTCCCCTTCAGTTTGTGTCAAACCAAGGGCACAGCATACCCTTCCCTTTTGGAGTGTCATTCCCAGGGTGCAGCATGCCCTTCTCTTCAGTGTGTCATTCCAAGGGCACAGCATGCCCTTCCCCTTCAGTCTGTGTCAATCCAATGGTGCAGCATGCCCTTCCCCTTCAGTCTGTGTCATTCCAAGGGTGCAGCATGCCCTTCCCCTTCAGTCTGTTATTCCAAGGGTGCAGCATGCCCTTCCCCTTCAGTGGGTTATATCAGGGATGCAGCATGCCCTTCCCCTTCAGTCTGTGTCATTCAAAGGGTGCAGCATGCCCTTCCCCTTCAATTTATGTCATTCCAAGGGTGCAGCATGCCCCTTTCCTCTAATAGCTGATTCTGTAAGAGGGTGCAAAAATAGCCAGGTATTGTCCAACACCGGAGTGAAAAACCACTTGCAGGTGAATCCCAGCATGAAAATTCTTGTGCTTTTTAAGATGCTATATCCTGGTCTTCATTGTGAGAATTCCATCCATAGTTTATACATTTTTTTCCATTTAGAGAACTTTTTTAGAATATTTTGTGATATCCAAAATTGGAAAAATAACAATAATGGGTTCGCTGTGAAACAACTATTCTTAGAACATTACTACTCTTAGAACATTAATGTAGTAAGGACCTTTCCATAATACTATAACCCTTCTTTCATTTTTAATGCTTATCATAGGGAAGTAGCCTTTTGAAATTATTTTAGCACTGCAATTTTGGTGTAACTGTATGACCATAGCATTTCATGTTGGCACATATATATTTTTTTTTTATCAAATTTACCTTTAAAAGATTGTCTGCATAACTTAGATTAGGAAAGTAAGAATTGCAAAAATAAGAACAAAATATTAATACTAGTATATAGTTTAATGATAACCATACAGTAGACCCTTGACTCACGAACACAATCCGTTCCTAGACCTTGGTCGTGTTCGAAATTGTTCGTGACTCGGAGCTAATTTCCCCATAAGGTTTAATGGGAATAATATTAATTGGTTCTCGACCCCTACGAACCAATATATATTATGTATATTTTGCCTTATTTTACACAGATAATGTAAAAGTCAGTGTAAAAAACCTTAATATATCTAATAATATAATTTAAAATGGTAAACTAACACTATAAAAACGTTTGTAAAGTGAACACTTACTATGACTGGCGAGACTTCTGGCTTGACGGACAAGAGAAGAGGAGGGTGGTGGGTGGGGAGGAGGTTATTGTGCGGAAGGAGACCCTCCCCCATCCAGGTCGGGGAGATCTCGTTCCGGAGATTCAACTCTTCTAGGTTTTTTTGGTGAACGTTTAATCACAAACTTATCCAGTGTCTGTTGCCTTTTCCTTCCTTGCATAACTTTTCTGAAATGGCTCATTAAATTTTCATTGAGCATATTCACGATCCTGTTCGTAACAATTTTGTCCGGATGATACAATTCAAGGAAGCACTGGACATCATTCCACTTTTCCAATGCGGCTTTTATCACATCACTGCTGACATCTGTAACTTCCTCCCCAGCCTCCTCTTCGTCAGTTGATTGCTCCCGAGCAAGTTGCTCCTGCTGCTCTTTGTGGAGTTGAACAAGTTCGTCCGCAGTCAAATCTTCTGAATGTTCAGCGACCAATTCTTCAACATCTTCGTCGTTGACTTGTAGACCCATACTGTTGCCCATGGACACAATTTCTTGCACAATCTCTGCATCGAAGCCCTCAAAGTCACAGACAGTTACGCACTGGGGCCAAAGTTTCCGCCACGCAGAATTTAATGTGCGGTACGTAACTTCAGTCCATGCGTTATCAATGAGGGTTATGCAGTGAAAAAACATTAAAGTGCTTCTTCCAAAATTCTTTTAAGGTTAATTTTGTCTCTTCAGTTACACGGGAAGCATCTGGAGAAGAGCGCCTTCGTATATAATTTCTTAAAATTGCTAATGACTTGTTGGTCCATGGGCTGGAGAACAGAGGTCGTGTTGGGTGGAAGGAACTTGAACTGAATGAAGTCATGTTCACTGCAGTCAGCCAAGTACGAAGGGTGTGCCGGGGCATTATCCATGATCAGAAGGCACCGCAGGGGTAGCTTGTTCTCTGTTAGGCACTGACTCACGGTCGGCGCAAACACTTCATCAATCCACTCCATAAACAAGTTCCGTGTCACCCATGCTTTTGTATTGGCCCTACACATTACAGGCAGTCTGGCCTTATTTACGTTGTGCTGCTTAAAGGCACGCGGGTTATTTGAATTGTAGACAAGTAGCGGCTTTAGTTTCAAGTCGCCACTTGCGTTTGAGCATAACAAAAGCGTAAGCCTATCCTTCATTGGCTTGTGGCCTGGGAGCGCCTTCTCTTCTTGGGTGATAAATGTCCTGTTGGGCATCTTCTTCCAGAAGAGGCCCGTTTCATCACAATTGAAAATCTGTTGAGCGAGGTATCCTTCGGCCTCCACGAACTCGGCAAACTCAGTCACGAATGCCTCAGCAGCAGCCTTGTCTGCGCTAGCAGCCTCACCATGCCTAATTACAGAGTGAATTCCAGTTCTCTTCTTGAAGTTATCAAACCACCCTTTACTAGCCTTAAAATCATCTGGCGTGGCACTAGTAGAAGGAGTTTCCTTCAGCAAACTCTGATACACTTGCCGAGCTTTCTCGTCAGATGATCGGCTCGTTACACTATCACCTGCCATCTGTTTCTCATGTATCCCACTTCAAAATTATTTTTTCTGCCTCTTCGAGGGTTTGCGATCTCATCTTGGTTAGTACTGTCACTCCCTTCGCAACATTTGCTTCTTTAATGGCATCCTTGTTTTTCAAAAATTGTCGAAATTGTCGACTTGGCCATCTTGTACTCACTTGCGATATCGGTCACGCGAACACCACGTTCAAACTTTTCTATAATTTCTTTCTTTATTTCAATGGTTATCTTCCTCTGCACCCTCTTCTCACCATCACTCTTCACTTTCTTACTTTCACCACCACTCTTCACTTTCTTAGGGCCCATTATGAAGAAAATCACAAGTTTTAGCGCAAAAAATGCTAAGCGAATTGACGAACGTCTTGTACACAATGAGATGAGACAAAGAGCGATGCGTGGGTGACGCCGTGCGTGGGCGGCTGGAGGATGGCTGGTCCCATGGCAACTCAAACGCTCTCACGTGTGCTGGGCGATTTCGCGCATTTTTCAAATGTTTGTGTCTAAAAATTAGTTTGTGAAACAAAGTGAATTGTTATTTTCCAGAAATTTCCAGCATTTTTCAAATGTTCATGTCTCAAAATTAGTTCATGACCCAAACAGAATTTTTATTTTCCGCATTTTTTTTTGTTCGTATCTCAAAGTTAGTTCGTAAGTCAAGGGTGAAATTTTACCTATAATTTTGGTCGGGGATCGAGTTGTACGTGGGTCAATGCGTTCGTGAGTCAAGGGTCTACTGTATTTGACAAAATAAATAAAAGCATAAAGCATTTTAATATAAAATTTAAAATAAAAGATGTACAAAATAGTACACGCAGCCAACTTGAGACAACAAGGGTTCTACTCTTTGAATGTAAAAGCAATAGCAATTCTCATAAAAAATGGAATTTCATAATAAATTTAACATAATAATAAAAAATGAAAACAATCAAATGCAATACACAAACAATCTAGCGTTAACTGAGGGAGCGTTCGGTATGGCGAATCAGACGATATAGTTTAACCATATTCAACAAATTAGTAAATGAAAGTACAAAGCTTTCCACAATAAAATTTCGCATAAACGATTAACAGATCATTTTTCATTGCAGTGATGTACAGCTAATTTGAGATAGAGGGAGGGACCGTTTATATTTTTGTGGAATAATGAATGAATGATTATAAGATATCATGTGCCATGATATTGTTGAGGAGAGAAGAGACAGTGAAAACAGTACCAATTCACATAAAAAATAAAATGTTATTTCATAATAAATATAACATATTGATAAAATATGAAAGCAATCAAATACAATACAGTAAAAAAAAAAAAGTCTTACGTAAGCCAGTGTTCGGTGTGCTGAGTGAGATGATAGAGAGGAGAGGAGAGGGAAGACAGGGTCTGCTTTTCACTGATTTACCAGCTGGGCTGGAATGGGATGATTATTCACCAGTTTCTTTCAGTTAACTCTATTTGCCCAAATCATTTCTTTTTGGTACTATAAAATACCTATCTAGTGTCAATTGCTTTTTACAATTTTTCACTTCTGTAAAAGTAACTCAGCTCCATAATAAACACACTGGCGCTGTGTTCAGCTTCTCCATGCCTTCAATTGTTTGTTTAAACGACTTTCTTGTGAAAAGTTTTATTTAATCTCTCTTTCCTTTTCTTGCATTCTTTACTTATTACATTTGTTTGCAAAACCTCCTCATGTTTATTTTAAATTCTGCTGTTTGCCAACAGTAAGTTGATGTGTTGTGGCATAATTAATCTCTTTCATGCACTTAGATCTTAAGTGTAAACACATCAGCAGTCTCTCTCTCTCTCAACACAATTGGACACACACACCTATCAATTCGTTTAATTATCCTTGTAAAATGTGAATAAAATTTATTTTGTTACCAATCTTTGCCCTACTGGGACCATTTGGTTTCCCCAGAGGGTTCCTGTCTCTCCTCCTTCCATCACCCCCAGCCCGTAAAGTTCATAAACCATACATGGAAACAATCTTTTTCCAAAATTTTACTTCATATAACGTACTGTTTATTACTACGTATATCTTCTTAATCAACTTTTTGGGTTGGCTGGAATGAATTATCCTGATTCCCTTTATTTTTTATGGGGATATTTGTTCCATATTTCAAACAAATCGTATTTTTAACAGCCTTCTGTAATTACAGGTTTTGAGTGGTTGTCCTATGGTTGAAAGATCAGTTGAAAGCATTATAACCCTCACATTTTCATCTACTATCCCAACTTTGAAACTAAGCTCGTAGCAGTGAGAGTACAAATATTGTATAATTTGACAACACAATGGTATGCACTAGGGAGAATAATTATAAAAATAAAAACAAGCTTCAGAGAAGTGTGGCACAGAATGATGGATAAAAGACATGGTTTGATGCAGAATCTTTAAATTGTACAAAACTGCATTGTTAAAGAAACAGTGTTATTGCTAACTGATGATGTATGAAAGTCAGATTAAATATGTCCATGTGAAAGATGAAATTCAGATTAAGGAAAGTGGGAGAGAAAATTAAGTTCATATCTTGTTACATAGATATCTCTTGAGCCATGGTTGTATGAATACCAACATAATAGGATTCAGCAGAGCAATGGGTTGAATTTCATATGATTACAGGACAGTATTTTATTCAATATTTCATGCAAGGGAAAATCTTTAAAATTTAAGTTTCAATCTTAACTCATGATGAAATTGGATGAATAATTTAGTGTAGTAACCTGAACCTTATCCTTAATGCCATTAATGTATAATCAAATATACTACTTAGATGTAGAAACCTAAGTTAAAATAAGTCAGTATAGTACAAACCAAAGTTAAAATAAGTCGATATAATCTGTGGTACTGTATATCTGATGCTCTCCAATTGCAACAACTGATAAACACTAAGACTTTAGCAAAGCTCACTTATGTTTAAAAAATGTTGCTACTCTTTAAAGCATGTTACCATTTGTAAATACTGTCCTACTACTCTTTCTTATGTGCCAGATAGCCAGGATTCTTTGCTCACTAACAGATAGCACCATTCACAATACACTATGTATACTGTATTTCACTGGGTTTAAAAATGTGACTCTGTTTTGCTCCTTGTCTTGTTGTGTTCATGCATCATGATATTAGTAACTTTTATGCAACTGGTTTTGCGAAGTTGACCAACACATTATGTATGTCTTATTTAAATTATAGTACTATTGTGCTAGAATTGTAGTTTGTCTCACAGTACTGTAGACCCTTAGTTTTACAAGTTACATAGATTATTTTTCATTTTTTGTAATTTTTAAAACACAACACTTCCTTTTTTTTTTAGAAAGACTAAAAGATGCTTCCATCACTACCTTGTTTTGTTTTCTGCTGTCCTCACCTTTCTTCTGCAGTTGGGCACTTGTGATTTTGTATTGCTTGCAACATACTGAATATAGCTATGCCTGTTATACCTTTTATTGTTGTTTTTCCCTTGTCTATGCTTTCTCCTTTCCCCTCCGAAGTATGAGAAGGATGGTCAAGAGAGCCGCCGTTTCGATCAGCAGCCTGTTTATCGTGAAGGAGAGAGCATACAGGTCAGCCTCAGGTGTCACTTCTCCATGTGAGAAGGCAACTGTTATAGTTGTACTGTAAATTTAATATATAGTATTTTGCATTAAAAAAGGATGTACTGTAGCCTGTCTCTTCTCAAGACCTTTTCATTTTTATTTTAGAAATTGTTTTTGCATCAAGGGTTATTTATGTTGAGGTGTTGTAATAATTGCAAAATGAACTAGGTGAGATATTGATTTTGGCATATATTTTTGGGCAATAGAGTACGTTTCATCTAATTATAATTTCATGAAGTGCTATCCTCAAAATAACCAATTTTCCAACTAAATTTTTTTTATTTCTGTTATGGAAGGTATATATATATATATATATATATATATATATTATATATATATATATATATATATATATATATGTATGTGTTTATAATATGTATGTATGGGGTATGTATGTATGTATGTATGTATGTATGTATGATGTATATGTATGTATACTATATATATATATATATATATATATATATATATATATATATATAATTTTAACTGAAACTTGGCACCATAAATTGCAGAGTTTTGGTTATTGGTGCCATAAGGTGCTGATAATAAGAGTTATGGCACCATAACATACCTAACCAGAGGCGCCATTAACCGAAACTCTGTGCTTGTAAATCGCAGGAAGTTTCGGTTTTTGCTTATCAGCACCCCAGCTAAGAATGGAACCCGGCTGAGAAACCAGGCGGGATCTGCTTGGTTGTTCTATTTACATATATAATATATATATTATATATATATTATATATAATATATATATAATATAATATGATATATATATATATATTATATATATATATAATATATATATATATATATATTATTATTTATTATTATATAATATACACAAAATTATGCATTGTTTTATATGCTTAAATGTACTTATTTTTCAGGGCTCTCATGTGACGTCATACATGGGAACCTATGTATTGCAGTGGCGTTATTATGAATCTGCACCTCACACCTCACCTTTAGATATTATTGATACCATTACAGCACCAAAGGCTAAGATCATGTACTACTATGAAACCCTCAAGTCTGCTGATTACAGGTGAGAAAATTTTACATTTTCAAGAATTATAAAAGGATCTAAATCCTGTAGCCTTAGTTGTAAAGGATACAAATCCTGTACCCTGAGTTGTATTTTCCATGCGTTGGGTTACTGCCTACAGTAATAACACCACACGGGTCTTTCAGCAAGGTTTCTCCTCAGCTCCTAGCTTGGCTTAAGTCTTAACTTTTCAGTCTTTCCTTTTGGCTTTTTTTCTCAACTGAATGTCTTATTTCAAATGTTTACTGCTCAAGTTTATATCCTTCCATCAAAATGAGACTTTAGATATATATTTTTCTATATTTTAAAGATTAGGTGGTCTTTGCTTTTGTAATTCATTGATATTATGAAATATGAAACTAACATTTACAATTAAAAAATTATACACATGTTCATGTTCAGTGCATAAAATTCTACAATTTCTAGACTAAACAGAAGTAAAATATGAATTAAAACAAAATTTCGCACAAAAAGACATTTAGGTATAAAGAAAAATTTCAAGCTTACTAAAGTAGTGTTTCTTTTCAATACAAACAGATCATTGAGTGAATCTAATTTGTCATATTAGCTTCACAAAAAAGAATAGTTTTAATAATGCAAAAAAGTCAAATTTTGTATTTTTTTTATAAGTACACAAATTGTAGCCTTGCATGCCTTGACCAGCCACGTATTGACTAAACAAGGGTAGTACCCAGGTGATGGGGAAGATGGAATACCCAGTCTCATCCAACTGATGCTATCCATTTTTATTCTGACATATTCAGTATGTAAAACTGAAGACAAAAAAAGAAGCCGGCTGGCTGAAGTGGGTTATCTTCAGTATGAAAGGCTATGGTTTTATACCTGGGAAAAATAAATATTACTTCATAAATTTTGCATTTGTTACCATGGGGATACCAACACTATGCCTTTCATATATGGAGACTTCCTGTTCAGGAGGGAAGTAGTGTCTGTAGGTAAGGTGAACACCTTTTCAGGTGCAATGAGTAACAGCACCATTGCTGCTCCCTTGGCACTGCCCAGGAGGGCAGGGTGATGTTTCCCTTGATCCCAGCTCCACATTATGGACTGAAATCACATTGGACTAATACCTAAGAACTTTGTTCCCCTCTCCACAGAAGGGGCACCATTGTTCAGCAGCCTTTGCTGTGAGACACATATGCAATGGGTTTGGATGGAAGGCTCTGCCTTGCCTCACCTCCCCCTTCTCTTATAGAAGGAGAGACTAGGGATTGCATTCTAGACTAGGAAAACAGGTACTCACTTGGGTCCAGCTTCTACTCTGGCACAAATATTTACAGGTATGGAGTAATGGGAGAAAGTGGTTCAGTGCACACACCACCTCTTCCCTGAAGAGCTGCACACACTATCCAAAGCACTCAAATGAGATGTAGGATACCTGGACAGGTATCCTACAGTTATAGCTACACTACCTGATGAGCTGCCACCACAGACCCCAACAAAAAGGTGTTTAGGGACTTGTGGGCAACATCCCTCTAGGAGAATGAGTTGAAGGTTGTCTGACAGAACCTTACTGCTGCCCTCATTACCTGTTGAACCAAGAAGTACTTTTGGAAGGTGAGGAAGGGTCAAATGCCCCTATTGTGTGGACCCATGGTCGGCTTGGAAAGTCCTCCAAACTATCGAGGGACACAGGCCTTGGAGATTACCTCCAGTAGCAATAAGGATATCCAGTAGTAATTAGGATAACCTGCTTGGAATGGAGTATAAGTTTTAGGCTAAAGGCCAAGTGCTGGGACCTATGAGGTCATTCAGCACTGAGAGGAAAATTGAGAGTAAAGAGGTTTTAAAGGTGTAACTGGAGGAAATCATTGCAGTTGCCCTTTTAAACAATTATTAGGGGGTGAAAAGTAAGTGGGATGAAAAGGAATATGAATGGAGGTATAGTAAAAGGAATAAAAGAGGTTGCAGCTAGGAGCTGAAGGGATGTTCCAAAGAACCTTTAATGCCCACAGTGCACTGCAGGAGATGCATTGACTGCATTACTCCCTACTAGGAAAAGAGCATACCCCTTCTTGCATGTCCCATACTCAAGAAAGGTGCTTGTACTCTGATCTGAGGCTCTTCATCCTTTTCAAGTAATATTTTAGGGTATGAACCAAGCTCTTGATGGAAGGGAATTGAGAAACTATGGAACCTTTGGTCAAGAACCGAGGGATTTTGCATATAAGTCATGAATTCCAGGACAGGGATTGAGGAATTTCACTCTTCGAAGTGCCCAAGAGGTATGGTAATCCGTGTAACTCTCCATTCTTTGCTATGGCAAGGGTGACTGTTTTGAGGGTAAGATCCCCGTCTGATGGTTGGTACAAGGGTTTGTACATGGATACCTTAAGGCTTCAGAGTACTAACATCAGGCCCCATTCAGGGAGCCTGACCTCTCAAGGAGGGCATGGCAATTTGGAGCTCTTCATAAGCATCACTGTTTTTGAGTGAGTGCTGCCCAGTAAGCTTCAACAGCCAATAGACACTCGGACCTAAAAGTTTGCTACATTGCTGATGACAAGTAGAGACCAAAGAATAACTTTTTCTAAGACACCGATTGCAGTAGATGGCCCACTTTCCTTGGTAGACATTCTGAGGTGTAGAGGGCACCAGTCAACTCTTTGCTGTTTTGTGAGAAAAGCCTCCCTCTCTGCAAGAGCTGCTGGAGAGCCTCTGCGTGTAAAGATACAGCAACTACACCATTCAATGCCTGTGAATGTGTGGTTCAGACAGAAGAGTGGTCCATGGGGGCAAGGCTCTCAAGACATCTATCAGGATTGACAGAAGGTCTGTGTAACACTGTCGAGTACCCGGCAGAGAAGATGATTGGGGGCTAGATATAGCTATCCATGTTGCCCCATGGGTGTTGAAACACATCTTGCATCACTGGCTTTGGCTCAAGGACCAGAAGATGGAAATCATTGCTTCAGTCTGATGATGAACAGATTAATTATCAGCTGTCCGTATAGGTCAAATAGTCTCCCCTCTACTACCTGATGCAGGGACCACTGTCTCTATGACTTGCTCCCAACAGCTCAGGATATCTGCCATTACATTCATTTTGCCTGGGATGCAGTATACCTGGCTCTCAGCTGGATGTTATGCAATGATGCCCAATTGTGCATCTGGATGGCCCAATGAAATTTAACTGCCATTGGAGGCAACAAATATGACTTCTCCCCAGGGATGTAAGGTGGCCCAGAATTGCCATCGTCAAGCCAGTTATTCTCCTTTCTCCAAGAAGTGCCTTAAGACTCCCTTAAGGTTGTCAGGAATGCATACACCATCAAGCCCAGAATCATTCAAAGATACTTGGTTCTCTGCTCGAGCAGTAAATGGATTTTTGCCAATTTATAATGATCTCTAGACTCTTGCAACAGGATAGACATAACAGGACAGCAGATATCAGGACTAGACACTAGACACTTGCAACAGGATAGACATAACAGGACGGCAGATGTCTGTCCTAAAGTAGCTTCTTCTCCGATGAAGTGAGGATGAACCAGTCATCCAAACAGCATAACAAGAGGATTACTTTAGAGTGTGACCACTATGAGGCCAATGTACCCTGGCAAACACCTGCAAGGCTTTCACCAGGCCAAAATGAAGGGCCTTAAACTGAAAGACCTTCCCTGGTTCATAAAAAGAAGGAATTTCTTTAATTTAGTCATGTTGAATATGGATGTGGAGATAAGCATTCTGGAGAGCAATCAAGATTCTTAAATCTCCCTCTCTGATAGAATCTAACAATGAATGAGTTGACTCCATCATGAACAATTATTCTAAAGTATTCATTCAGTGCTGAGAGGTCTACAATGGGCCTCCATCTTCTTAACAATGTCCCTTCTGTAGAAGCCTGGATACCTAGTCTGAGCAATCTCCAGTGCTCCCTTCTGCGTCATAGTTCTCACCTCTATCCACAAAGCTTTGGACTTGGTCAAATTTTAATCTTTCAGGAGTGGTACTAGGTCCAGGGAATGGCAGGGGGGGGGGGGTTCGTAGAATCAAAGTCTGTATGTGTTCTTCAGGAACATTAATGCCCTCAGATCTCCTATGTTTTGCTGCAGACACATCTAGTAATTGGAGGAGCTGCCTCCCATCTGTGGCAGCAGAGGTGGAGAGGCCAATCTCATCGGGAACCTTTTTCCTTGCACCTCCTCATTGAGACTGACTCAGGTACGAGGAGCGAAATGGGTGGAGGTGTCAAGCCCCTTATAGAGGTAAATAAAGTGGTCCTGTCTCAGCTTCATCTGAGGGGTCTTTCACTCTGTGGACAGCGAGGCAGTCTAGACCTGGAGAAGTCTCATAGCCAGCAATCTGTTCCCTTGGCTGGACTTGAAGGTGGCTACTTGAGATATAAGGGTGTCACATGAATCTTCCCTCTCAATTGCCACTGCCATTTCCACTTTCCCCTGGGAGAAGTGAAGGGAGAGGCCAAGATTGAACTGTTCCTGAGACAAAAAGCAACTCATTCAAAACCTAATTTGACATTAGGGAGAGGAAAGAAGTTCCTCTGTCAGAGTGTAACATTGGTAATCTGATGGGGGTAGGAAGTTGAGGGTCTACCCACCTGACACCTTAAACCTTTTACCCTTGACCAGGAGTATGGGGCAACTCTTTCATTGTCATGGTGATTGTATTGCCCTGTCACATATCTAGCCAAGATGTGACATCATTACAGTCTCTAGGTAGTTTGACTCCATGGAGTAGAAATTAAGGCCTTGTCGACACATTTTCTCCAATGGAACATGGTTTGTCAGCCAGCACAGTGCCTGATCGAGGCATCTGCATCCTGGGGAATGCAACAGAATCCTTTCAAATCTTGCTTATCTTAACTTCCTTAACCTAAAGTAACTTTTAACACTTAAGAAATGTTTAAGGTTTTTTTATACAAATTTATCTCCCAAACCTATATACAAATTGTCCTTACATCTAAATGTTTCAGCATACTTTCATAACTAATGGACTTGAAATTACACTTCTAAAAGAAAAATCACATGTCCTCAACACTGTAATATATAAAAATTCAAGAATACAATAAGTAATAAAAATGCAAGAATACAGTAATTATAAAGCCTCTTTCTTCCTAGTACTTCAAGCCTAAAATGACAAATTTTTAATTGGTTTGTATTTTTCATAACTACAAACCTGAGGTCTTTATGTTTGGGGAAAAAGCTCAGAGTGCAGCTGAATCAAGAATAAAGCAAGGTTTGGTGAAATGAGTGTAAAGGCCAATGGGGGGAGAGAGAGTAGGCAGAGCCTGACCTCTTCTCCCCTTTGTATGCGCTGTGACTTGCTTGTCATCTTCTTTGAATGTATTGGGCTGAAAGATCCACTGAATGAGTCATTGGCCACTGGTGCACTACTACGTACAGTCAATTCGTGAAGTTGACAGGAGACAGGGCTCTCTCTCTCTCTCTCTCTCTCTCTCTCTCTCCGTCCTCTCTCTCTCTATCATCCTCTCTCCACTCACGGGCCGGGGGGGGGGGGGAGGGGGGCTAAGAAAGTCACCCTTAGTTCTAGAGCGTTGATATAAAGCTGTTTGTCTTGTTGATCCCATACACCTAAACTTAGAAGAATCTCCAGAGGGAGCATGAAGGTTTTGCTCCTATGGCCAGATTCCTGTCATCCAGTCACTATGCCAGTCCTGTCTCACTGCCTTTGAGAGAAGAACTCAGTGGAAGGGAGAATCCTTTGATGAGGACCAGAACTCTTTCATTCTCCATTGAAGGGATCAGTGGTGGAGACATCCTTGAGGAACAAGCTTTTCCTGGGATGGCAGGTGACCTAGAATTATATGCCACTGACATGCTGGTTATTTTTGTCTGGAAAGGAAGGACTACAGTCGTCTTGAACTTACTGTTGCGTGGATCTGATGGAAAGACCCTCGTTGCTGCTGTATTTATTAGCATGCCTGGGCACAGTGTTTTTTGGCTGGGCGTAATATTTGACTTCTCCAAAATTTATCACTATCCCGGAGCTGTGAAAAAATTGGAGTAGACGGTTGCTGTCTTGGATCAACTTTACCCAAGAATCCACCCAGAACAGCCAACTGTTGAGGTATCTCAAGATGTGTACCGTGTGTGAATGTGCCCAGATCAAATATAGAGTGAACTCTCTTGAACACCTGTGGGGCAGTAGAGAAGCTGAAGTAAAGCACCTTGAATTGGTACATTGTCTTTCCCAGAATGAATGAAGGAACTTTAGTGATGACTAATGGATTGGAGTCTGGAAGTACACATCCTTCAGGTCTATTGTCAGCATAAAGTTGGACTTCCTGATGAAAAAGTTCAGGGAAGCTAGGTCTATGACTAGTCTCCAAGCCCCCAAATGCCTTTGCCACAAGTAAGATCCGGCTGTAGAAACCTGAGGATCAATTCTTTATGATATCTACAGCTCCTTTTTCCATCATTGCCTTCACTTTTTCTCAAGAGAGCCAGATCCTTTGGCAAGCCCTGAACGTATGTTCTTAGATGGCACGGACAGTTGGAGAGAGGAAGAGGAAACTCAAAGGGGAATACAGGTAGTCCCCGGTTATCAGCGGACTCGGTTAATGGCAACCCAATTTTATGGCATTTGTCTAGCGCCATAAAATCGGCGATTTATGGCGCCATAACGGGCTGAGTTTGGCTTATCAGCACCATAAGGTGCCAATAATAGAATTATGGTGACATAACATACCTAACAGAGGCACCATTAACTGGTTATCAGCACCATTAACAGAAACTTGGCCCCATAAGCACCATAAATCACAGTTTCGGTTAATGATGGTTCTACTTATCAGCACCCCTCCGAGAACGGAACTCCTGCCGATAACTGGAGACTGCCTGTAGATATCCCACCTGCAGAACATCTACTACTCAGGTGTCTGCTCTGTGCTGCTTCTAAGTTGCCCAATGGCTAGCCAGGAGGCAACCCCCCCCCACCCATGGCAGGAATGGGGAGAGGCACCCCCCTCTGGTATTTTCCTCCTCTAGCATGCCTCTGCCCCCTCGCCCCAGGTCTGATAGGACAAAGCTAAAAGGGATGCTGCCGAGTTGTCTTCTTACCAGGAGCAGTCAAAGGCTTGCAGCCCCTACAAGGAACAGTCATGGCTCAAGATCTCTTAGGTGAAGGGTAAGTGGCAGCCTGAGATCTAGGTTGAGTTACATTGGCACGTGAAGGACCAGAAGGCTTAATAACAGCCTGCTGGACTAGACAATCATTACTGTCTGTTCTTAGCCTGTCCACTGCAACCTCAACTTGGTCCTTTAGGAAGAGTAACGAAGATCCTAGAATTGTTCCATTCCTCAGGAGCTCTTGGTTGATGTGATGAGAGTTTACGATTGGGCACGTGAAGCTACCAGTATTCCAGATGTAATTAAACTTTTTATGATAATTTATAATGAAGGAAAAAGAAAAAAAAGCAAGAAACAAAAGTGTGGGTGGAGAGACTGGTCTCGCACCATCCAGTACAGAACTTAATCCAGCTTTACTAATATACAGATGAGATTTTCCCTTTGTCTACAAGGGAAAAAGACCTAAACTTTTGGATTCAAATACGAAGCATTCTGATGACACCTCTTGTAATCCACCACGACATTTTGGTTCGACTATAACAGGACACTTGGTTCAGCAAGGCAAAAAAAAAAAAAAAAAAAACAATCTCAATCACATTTATTCACCAGGAAACTTGACAAAATCAGGGCGAGACGCTATGCTGTCCACTGGATTCAGTCACTGGGATAACAACCGCTTAATATCACACACTAAAAATCGAAACAAACACCACACCGAGACCACACAACAACTCAAAACTTAACAAAGCAACAACACAAACAAATACCAATCAACACCAAGAGCTCACAACAACTCACAAACACAATTCACAAATCAAACACAACAGAACCTCACAAGCTCAAGAACCTTCAGATGGACACTAGCACAACAAACTCAATTACAGTGGTCCCCCATATTCGCTGGGGATGTGTACCAGACCCTCCTGCGAATAGTTAGAACCTCTATAAAAATGCTTAAAACCTATTTTGTTAGTTAAAACTAGAAAAACCCACAACAAATTTTTATACGTACCTGGTTTTTTAATAGTTTTATCACAAAAAGTGCATTTTATGATGAAATTGATTAAAAAACACAGGAATTAGTGGATATTTCTCATAGAAAAATATTGTGAATAGGTTAATTTTCCATGAATAATGGTGGGGAATGTTCCAGAGAGAAATCCACAAATCTGGAGAAAGCGAATACAGGGGGTCCACTGTACACATCAAAACAATCAAAAACATACAATGATAACTGACTACCCATGACCAGACTGACTGTCCCAAAAACTGCCAAATACAGACCACTATCTGGAAAAACCAACTGTCCATCACAGACTCTGACCATAGACTGACTGACTGACTCAGCAACCGCACCAGCAGACAACCCAAAACAATCGCCCAAAAAACAAACCATCACTAACTGTCTACCCACCCTTACACTCTTTCTCTCTCTCTCAACAGCTCGCTCACTCACACTTCAGAAAAACACATATGCACTTACTCACTACCACACAGCAACACCAAACATAAACACGACACATCATACACACGAAAATACTCACTCTCAATTATTCCCGACAACTACAAACAACCCAACGACGCTCTCTCTCTCTCTCTCTCTCTCTCTCTATATCTCTCGTCTCTCTCTCTCTCATCTTCTCACTCTCTCTCTCTTCTCTCTCTCTCTCTCTCTCTCTCAAGGACGTTGTCATATGTAATTACCGTATCACTCCTCCATAACATATGTGCTGTTAGGGTAGCCAGATACAAAATAATTTTGCCACTGGACTGCAACAATTTAAGAAAGGTGGCGCTCTCCTCACTGAAGAAATTTTCCTAACTGTCACTGACCACGGATCAAGCCACGAGACTGCCTGAAATGCTGTAGAAATGGTCAATTCCATTGTAGCCAACTCTTGGTGCGCAAAGGAGGTGCCCTCTGCCTGGAATTGATCTAAAGAAAGACCCGGGCCTAAGTGATCTAGGTCCGGATCCACCTGCCTTGATTGTAACGCAACATTAGGAGTTACGTATAAAGTTCTTGGTTTTCTGCATTGAGAGGGAGAGGTCTTTCTGCTTCCAGGCCACAAGATTCTCGATCCCGCCTGTCGACTGAATCAGTGGCATCCCATGCATCATTGTTCATTACTGGAGCATAAGAACAGTCAGGGTCTAACACTTTTGAGTACAGACAGTCCCCAGTTATCAGCAGACTCAGTTAATGGCAATCCGGTTTTATAAAATCAGCGATTTATGACACCATAACAGGCCAAGTTTTGGTTATGGCGCCATAACATACTTAACAGAGGTGCCATTAACTGAAACTTGGCACCAAAATTTGGGATATACCACGAGATATGTTGTGAACCACAGTATTGTTGTAATACTTATTTTAGATATCTCGTGCTATATCTTATGTTGGGCAGTGGTACTTGCTGATGGAAGTTGTGAGTTATCCAGAATTACTTTTTTCTTTTTTTTGCACCGACTACATTTCTTTAGTAGCACTTCAATGGTGATCCTGGTTGTTTGCTTGTTTTTTTCTTTTTTTTCGCCAGTTTTCAGGTGAGTTTTGTTGTTTTATTTGTCATCGTAGACTGTTTATATGTTATAATACTGATTTATCACATTGCTGTTCTATATTATATTATTGATATATCATGCTGCTGTTCTGTTTTTTATTAGTTAATCCCTCGAGTATTTTGTGATACATCAAGTAACTGATGATCTTGTGGTTTTATTGTTTGTTTTATATCTTCTTTTTCCCTGTTTTTAGCTAAGTTTGGTTGCTTTATTTGTTATCTTAGACTAGGGGTTTTCAACCTGGGGTACACGTACCCAAGGGGGTACGCGTCGTACCCGAGGGGGTACACCAAGGGTCTGTCAGGGGGCCCGTGCTCCCCATGGGACTTGAATGAATGTTAGATGCCGACCTTCAATGTGCTTTAGCAAAGACTGCTCCTCGGCCAACTAGGATAGTTAATGAAAACAGTTTCAGCCATTTTATTAACTACCTTTGTAGCTGATGTAATGATAATGTATTTTGTTTTTGCAACTCAGTACCATAACCTTGAAAATGTACTGCATAGCCAGAGGTAAATTATTATAAAAGGGATTTTGACGTAGGAAAAATCTATTTCTGGGCGAGGAAGCTGTGTCGCCCAGTGAAATGTGTCCTCTTTAGCACTATTTCTAGTAAAATATTGCTATAATACCAGAGAACTGCTAAATTGGACATGTCAGAAGTCTCTGACTCGCTCACCTAAATAAAAGGTGTCGGTATAAAACTGGGGCGAGTGTTAAACACTACCACAGCAACCCCTCCAATTAGCCTTTTCCTCACCAAAAGACCCTAAATACGGGGAGCCGACCTATAGGTCACACCTAGCTACCCTGTTGAAGGAGTCTGTGACGTCATACTTATCGATAGCATTGAAGCTTGGTGCAGATCAAGGGTGGGGAAAAATAGGGGGGGATTTCACTGGGCGACACGGCTTCCTCGCCCAGAAATAGATTTTTCCTACGTCAAAATCCCTTTTCTGGGCTCAGCCGTGTCGCTCCTTGAAATTGTACCAGAGAAACACCAAGCTACACCCCCTGAAATGAAATATAATATTAAATTGAACTCAGAAGGGTTAAAGAAAACAAAAAAATAGTCTTGAATTGGAAAAATACAATTTATTATTTACAAAATATACCATATAGCAATAACATGTGGCAACAAAACACGCACATAATAAAATAATTACCAATAATTTGTATGAACGTAACACTATACACCAATTCTAACAACTAAGACATTTGCTGAGGTAGGTAAAATGTTAATTAGGCTGGCATAATGGAAAAGATTCATATGACACAAGGATGGTACTATATTGATGTAGTAGCAGGAGACACTGGTCTCCCTACAGCTATTGCATGATATTTAAGATCCTCCAAAGACTTAAGGTAATGCTTTTTGAAAACCAAGGGTGACTTCCAACCAGTATACTTCTTCAGATCATCAAAGTTCATATATTTGAAGAAATTTACAGAAGTTGCTATAGCCCGAATGTCATGCACCTTGGGGAATGAGCCTGGGCTGGCTTTCTTGATAAAATACAAAATCTGCTGCCTAATGCCCTTTAGAGATAGTGTACCACCATCGTTTCTAATGAAAAGGGGGCCTTCGGAATAGGTAGATGTTCTAGATAAATAGTCCTTAAGAGTTTTAACAGGACATAAAGATGGATCCTGCGGAAGCGGAACAATCTTCCATGGAGACCACCTCATCAAAGGGTCTTCATTCTTAGCCAGAAATTCTTTATTTGGCGAAAGCAACACGTCCCCCGAGGAAAGGAACTCTATATGCGCTTCATCTCTAGATAAAGATGACAGCTCCGATATCCTGGCACCTGAAGCCAGACTCAATAAAAACAGTGTCTTACGCAAAAGGGTTTGGTAATCACATTTGGAGTTGTCTGTTTCCGAGGCTAACCTAAGAACATCGTTAAGAAACCATGACACTGACGACGGTCTGTGAATGGGCCGCAGGCGTGCACATGCCCTTGGGATAGAGGTGAAATAAGACTCAGTTAGATTGATACCAAACCCAAGAAGAAAAATCTTTTTCAGAGCTGACTTAGTGGTTGTTATTGTTGCAGCTGCCAAGCCTTGTTCAAACAAAGACCTGAAGAAGGTTATAGCCACGTTCATTGTCATTACTTTGATATTTGATTCTCTGAGGAATGAAGACAATTTCTTAACTGCTGAATCATACTGGCGAAGTGTAGATTCTCTCTTGTCTGACTCCAAGAACAAAATGTTCTGTGGATCAATGTCCCCTACTCTCTTACCTGCAAACTTCATGAAATCCATAAAGTTAGGGTTTTGTGAAGACCTGAGGAATCGAACACAGTCCTCGTCTGAACTTGTTGCGACAGCCTCAAGTCCGGGAAAGGGTGAGGACGAAGACCTAGTTCCAGGAGAAGGGGAAACCAATTGCTCTTGGGCCAGTGAGGAGCTATGAGAGCCACCTGACCTGCGAAGGATCTCAACTTGTGCAGCACCTTCAGGAGAAGGTTCACTGGAGGGAATAAATAAATCTTCATCCACTGGTTCCAATCTATACTCGGCGTCCGTAGCGTATGCTAGAGGGTCCAGATTTGGGGCTACGTAACAAGGCAGCTTGTGGTTTGCCTCTGTAGCAAACAGATCTACTTCCAGACCCGGTACTCTTTTGCAAACCCTCTTGAAGGATTCTTGGTCCAGTGACCATTCTGACTCCAGGGGGACTGATCGAGACAGTGCGTCTGCCACTACATTGTGGACTCCTGCCAGATGGGTAGCCGACAAATGCCAGGTGTTCTTGGCTGCTAGAGAAAAAATTGCTACCATCACGTGGTTCACATGACTTGACTTTGAACCACCCCTGTTTATACAGTGTACCACTACCGCACTGTCGAGAACCAACCTGATATGAGTCTTCTTTGGAGGACGGAGCTTTTTTAAAGTCAGAAACACTGCCATAGCTTCCAGAATGTTGAGGTGAAGCTTTTGGAACTGAGGTGACCAAGTTCCCTGAACCTTCTCGTGCTGTGAATAACCTCCCCAACCTGTCAGTGATGCGTCCGTATGCACCACTAGGGACGGGGGAGGAAACTGCAACGGTAACTCTTTGGCTAGGTTTGCGGCCTTTGTCCATGGGCGCAGACGTTTTCTGAGAATCAGAGGTATCCGGGCGAACTTGTCCCGACACTTGGCATTTGCCTTTGAACGCCAAACTCGATTGATGTCCTTGAGCTTGGCTTTCAACAGAACGTCTGTGACCAAGGCAAACTGGAGCGAGCCTAGGATCCTCTCCTGATTCCTTCTCGAAGCCTTTTTGCATTTTAAGAATTGTCTTGTTGCCTTGGCAATCTCCTTCCTCTTCCCTGCTGGAATGGAAAGTGTGTGTGAATCCAAGTCCCAATGAATACCTAGCCACTGGAACTTGGACTCCGGAGTCAATCGGGACTTGGCCCTGTTGATCTTGAACCTTATATATTCCAGGAAAGACATGACCTTGTCCGTGGCTTTCATACACTTGTCTTTGTCCATCTCCCAGATTAGCCAGTCGTCTAGGTACGCCACCACCAATATACCCTGAGACCTTAACTCCTGCACCACTGCCTCCGCCAGTTTCGTGAAAACCCTTGGTGCTATATTCAGCCCGAAGGGCATTACCTTGAAGGAGTAGGCTTCTTTCCCTAGTTTGAAGCCGAGGAATGGTCGGAAGTGCCGAGCTATCGGGACATGATAATAGGCGTCTGTAAGATCTATAGAGGTGGTGACGGCCCCACGGGGAAGTAAGGTCCTCACCTGAGAGATGGTCAGCATTTTGAACTTGTCGCAACGAATGTACAAACGAATGTAAACGGGAAAAGTCTAAGATCACCCTTCTTTTGTCGGTCCCTTTCTTTGGGACGCTGAATAGACGACCCTGAAATTTCAAGTTCTTTGTCCTGGAGACTGCTCCCTTCTGGAGAAGGTCCCTGGAGTAATCCCTCAACTCTTGCGTTGGTTCCTGATAGAAGGTGATGGGTGGAGGAGGACCTTTGATCTAACTCCAGCCTAGGCCTCTGGATACTATGCTTTTCGCCCAACTGCTGAACCCCCAACGATGACAAAAGAGGTACAGCCTGCCTCCTACCTGAGAAACTTCATTGAGATGATGAGGGCCGGGATCCTCTTCCTGACCTCGCACCTCTAGCTCGCCCTTGGGCTCTGGCTCCTCCGCGCTGACGAAAGGATCCTCTAGCCCTGCCACCCCTAGCAACCCTGGTAAAGGGGTGAAATGTCCGACTCTCATAGACCGGGTTAAAAGCGGGCGACACTGAATACTGTGGGGAAACCTGTTGGTTAGTCGACGGCAAAAGGAAGACAAATTGATGCTGTTGCTGAGGCTGAGCCTTAGAAGTCGAAGGCTGGGATACTTGCTGAATTGGAACAGCTTGTAGCACAGGATGCTGTTGCGGAACTTGGAAAGGTTGGAACTACCTTTGCCTCTTTCTAGCCCTAAAACTGGAGGGAGAAGACTCTGATTTCCTTTTGAAAGGAATTCCCCAACGCAATCTGATGCTTTGGTTAAGACGTGATGCCTCGCTCTGAACCTCATTTACTGCCGAAGCTGGGAAGAGATCTGCACCCCAGATTGAGGAAGCCAGAAGCTTGTTGGGTTCGTGCCTGATCGTAGCCTCAGATAGAACATGCTTCCTGCAATTTCTCCTAGCAACCGCAAAGTCGTACAAGTCACATTGCATGCCCAAAAGTAACGACTTTGCAATGACCTTAAGCAGCGGCTCCTGAGCGTACTCCCGAGCCGCCGTCTCTGTCATCACTAGGGAGTTAAGAGACCTTGCGAGACGTGTCTTAGCATCAAATTCGGCTTGGATCTGTGCGTCTGACAGCTTAGGAAGGCGCTCACTAAACAAAGTGATTGCACAGTCAGGCTTCAGCTTGCCTACCGAGAATGTAGCTGGCAAATCCTCCCACAAATCCTCCCTACCTGGGAGTAGCAATGATGTGGGATCTGTCTCCCTAAGCTGGGGCATGGGCTCTTCCCGAGTCACTGCCTGGAGGGTAAGTTCTGCTACCTTTGATGTAAAAGGTAAAGGGTTCTCGTCATCAGTTGTAAACATTGTGAAAGGGCTTTTAAATGCTGTTACTCTAGTATTTGAGCAGTTCCACTCTTCTAGGCTCCGTATCCATGTTTGCTGAGCCTGATCTCTAGAAAGGATAAACAGTCTCCTTGGGGACCTTATCCTCTCTAACCAGAGCTGCCTCCGTAAGCCTAACATAACCTATAAATGGTGGCTGTAATCCTTCGGGGAAGAACTCGAAATCCTCGAGTCTATGTGTGCCACAACCTTCTATAGTCAACATCCCGTTGACAAACGGAGCGAAGTTCGCCACCCTCCAAGGATTACCAGGGTGGAACAGAGGGAGCGTGGACCCGTCAAGCATGCTCTGAGCTTGCACCAAGCTACTAGAAGGTGCCGAAACTGCCGACTCCTGTCTGAGACCTGCAATCAGGGAGTCCTGTGCACATAACCTCTTAAACACTTCTTCAAACCTTGCTGCAACTGAACTGACTAAGCTACCAAGGCTACTGACCTGATTTAAAATATCCATGTTGAACTGGTCTTGGTCAACGAAAGGAGAATCCTCCTGCCCCCCCTGCGGTACCTTATGAGGTATCCGATCCCTAGACGTTGATGGAATGGGACTTGTGGGGCAATAGGAAGAATTCCCTCCCTGAGACCTTGGATTTGAAGACTTAGAAAGAGACTTTATCTTAGGTCTAATATGTGTATGAACCCCTGGCGCCTGCCCAGGCCCTGGCTTTGTCTCTGATCTGCTTTAAGCAAGGTTTTACCTGAAGGTTTTTTCATTAATTTAGGAATCACAGAGAAGGAATGCGACCTGGAAGGGGGCAATCCTCCTGTGAAACCCATGAAGGAATTGGAAGTAGAGGGAGAGGAAGAATCAGATTCACTCGAGGAAAGACCCCGGTGACCAACTAAGCTAGCCTCATTAACACTGTTACCTGTACCCATATCTAGTGTAACGGGCAAATCCTCAACCACTTCAAGTGAGACTCCTTCCAAGCCAAGGTCCGGCAATTCTGCCTCTTGCTGTTCTATAACTGAGTCTTGGATTGATTTGATAATTGGTGCTGCTACTTTTGGGTCAATGTATCCGGCAGATTTCCCAGCTGGGAAGATCAAAGTCGCCATATCTTGAGACAGAATATACGGCTTAGCCTTCCCTACGTTCCGTCCAAACCCTCCAACCCGGATCTTGAGGGTGGAGAGTGCAGCATCCTTAACAGACTGCTCAGCCTGTAATGCAAGGAATGTGTCAATACCGAGTAAATTCCTTGAACATTATGCTTATAAATGTTGAATAATCAATGTAATTTAATTTAAAGAAGTTTTTATTGTTCATTTATTTTATTTCATTTCATTTTATTTAATTGTTTTTTTTTTTTTTTTTTTGTAAATAACAAGTAGTGTAATATAATTTCATCACAATATACATAGAACAAGCAGTGCGGTAACTTACCGAAGAGGTAGCCTGTTGTACCAAGTCGTAGCAGGCAAAGCAGTTTTCATGATGCCAGACCACGGAATCAGTAAGCAACACTGCGCACGGGGCGTGGCCCCGGCAAATGTCATGGCCGCACGGATCTTGCAGTGCAGCACTACAGCCGGCAACCAGACACTGAGTGGCCTGTAAGTGCAATAATATATAAGAACAATTGCACAAACTTATTAGGATAATTATGATAAAAATATTATATGCCGGAGCATTCCGGACTGAAACATATATAAAAAATATATATATATTCATATTTACGTCCCGGGGACTGTGTAAGAAATAAAACAACCTGGAGCTGTATGACCCGGGGTGGGGGGTACACGAAGTAACCCGGGACGGCCACATGAACTCGCAAGTTCCGTGGCAAAATAAAATAAAAATAAAAATAATGAAAACTAAAATAACAAATATAATATCTCCGCCTACGGAAGAGAAACTCCCGTAAACATAGCCCTCAACGACTACCGGAGAAGCCGGAATCTAAACCCGCCTTATGCGGAGAGGGAATGTTTTAGGCGGATGGATGCAAGCTCCGGGAGCTGAAAGAAGCAGAGCGCAACAAATCCACGGAAGCCGAGGCTGAATACGCAGAGCAACCATCAACTCCGGAGGCGGTCGGCTAAGAAGCGACACCCACCAACCTAAGGTCCTGGAGGACCATCTACACCCCCCCCTCCGCTGATGGGAACGGCCATTAGCGACAACCAGGGCGAGAGGAGCACCCAACTACTGGGGGCCCCACGTGAGGGGGAGGGAGGGAGGGCTGATGGGGTGACGATCACGTGACCAACGTATCCTCGTGAATAAAGGATCACGAGGAAAACGCAGGCATAGCCTATGTAGGCTAGCCGACCGAACATCCAACATA
>NC_061093.1:26129667-26197167 GCF_015104395.2 Macrobrachium nipponense | reverse complement strand
TGATCACGAGAACGTTCCCTCAGGTGTAATGTTGACTTTTTTACGACCACCTTGTCATCTTTCTTAAAGGCTGTGGTCTTAACCCTTGTTTCATGAGCAGGGCAAGCGAAAGTAAGAGAAATGACTGCAACCTCTCCAGGAGCCCTATCTGTAGATTACAGCTCTTAAAAGAGACTTCTCTTGCGGAGTGCCTTGCCGCACAAGAATCAGGGACTGGGCAACGCTCATCAGTAGCTCGGGTACAAGACATACAGCCGTGAACCTTGACAGAAACACGGCCAACTGTAATGGCAAGTAACCCTAGAGGAGGTAGGTGGAGATGAACCAGGAACAAACCTGGAGGCAACGATATGGCCGAGAATCAATTGTAGGAGATGGACAGTTGGCCTTGCCCTCAGACAAAGGAGAAATAGAGCAGGAATCAAAAGAGGGCCTGCAGATCTTCCTGCGAGGAGGGGCCACTATTTCCTTCTTCCTCCAACACCTTCATGGGATGGAACGAACAGACAATGAAGAAGATAATTTAGAAAAAATTACAAGGAAGTTGGAGATTACAACATTTCTTAGATTTTTTCATATTGGAGCAGCTGAACTTCATTAGTGCACCTTTGACTCTGTCCATCAGGGCTTAATCAAGGGAGTCGGGAGAAGACATAGATGGCCCAAGAACAGAAACCGATGGCAGGGGCACAGCCGATGAAGGTACGATGTAGGCCAAGGAACAAGAGGTGAATAGAAGAGCCCCCCCAAGGTTGGGGTCCCCTGGTAGGCCTGTGAAGACCAGCACTTGGTTAGCTTCTCCACATCCATCCATCCCTGAAACGGCGGCACAAGGGAGAGCTGCTTCCCTCCTAAGGGGCAAGAACCTCTTCCCCCAAAAGAACAGAGGCAGCTAAATCAATTGCAAGACCTCCCGGACCCTTCCTTGAACTGTCTCGCCTTCAGGACCCGTCCTTGAGACAAAGCAATAGAAGAACGAGGAGTTTAAAAGCTTCCTAAGAAAATGATGCAACAAGAATCAAATCTGGTGAAGGAGAGAAAGAACAAGAAGGAATGGCAGCATCCAATGCCATTGGAGGCACAAAGCCTTCCTATGACAGAATAGTTAATTTCCTCTTGTATTTCTTCTTACTAAATCTTACCAAAAGTCTTTCATTGCTCTAAAACCAATCACTATAGTACTCTGAACAGGACTTACTTACATTGCAGTAATTATATCTGCATCTGCTACAAGTCGAATGAGGATCAGTGCATATCGAGAGAGGCTAGATAACAAAAATAATGCAGCAAGTGGCAAATCTGGTGAAGTAGAGAAAGATAAAGGAATGGCAGCATCCAATGCCATTGGAGGCACAAAGCCTTCCCATGACAGAATAGTTTTATTTCCTCTTGTAATTCTTACCAAAAGTCTCTTATTGCTTTGGAGACCAATCACGATAGTACTACTCTGAACAGGGCTTACTTACATTGCAGTAATTTTATCTGCATCTGCTACAAGTCAAATCAGGATTAGTATCAAGAGAGGCTAGATAACAAAACCATGGGTTGTTACCTACCCCAAGACATTTCCTCTGAGGTAAACCCTTCTTAGATGATTCGTGGGTTTGCAGCTCTAATGCAAATACACACTGATAACCACAATATAAGAAACACACAAACAAAAACAGAATGAAAAACCAGAACACCAAGGCAAAGAAAGAATGGGAAGTTGCTTGAAGATGGCTTGAAAGATAATTAATGAGTTGCAGCACATATGAAGGGGAGTTGAGGTCAGGCTCCACCAACTCTCTCTCTCCCCCCATTGGCTGATATACTCATGCCACCAAACCTAGTTGTATTACTAATACAAAATAATAGATCAACAATCTCCCCTTTGTACTAATACAAAGTGCATTTGTGTCAATTGTAGGTAAGAAGGCAAGTTCTTTCATTCTTTGAGAAATTTTATTGTATTAGAAAATATGTCTTCTAATAACATAAGGACAGTGAAAGTTGAACCCACAAATCACATTTGAAAATGAAGTTCTCTTTATCTGTGTAGGTTCAACCATTTCCATTTTATCCATTTTTACAGGAATAAAGTACCAAAAGTGTGGATTCATAAAGCATTAGGATTTCAAACAGCACACACAGAAGGAATGCAGCAAGTGTATCAGTTATTTCCTTCAAACCTTATACAAACATAAATTGCTTCTTGACAGTCAAAATCATTCCTTTATACGTACTGCATAGAAACTAATCAGCAGCTGATAACATTCACTTTGCATTTAAACTGTATCTTAACTGTAGACCCTCCTCCCTACACTCTGACCAAGGTAGACTTGTTGATGGTCTTGCTTCTGAGCAGGAACCCACTACTCATTCCAAATGGGAGATCAATGGTAAAGCCGAATCAGAGGCCACCTCCCTACGATCATTAAACTCACAAATGAGCAAAATAACCTCTTGGAACCATTGCTCCAGGTTTGAGGGTTAGGTTTCAGAAGGGGGGGTGGAGCTCTTGGAGGTCTGCTGCTTCACTGGGTCATGGTGGAGGGAAATTTTTTCTATGGCAAAAGGAATTGGAGATTTCTACTCCCACTCATGCACTTTAGATGGAAAGTGTAGAATGACTCTGTACCAACAGGATCTCGGACAGAGTGGAGGAATGATGATAAGAGCTCTCTCCAAGAATGTCAGTCGCTAAATATTAAAATTATAAAGTAATGTAATGCCAGATATTTAATTGTGCCACCAAGTCCTATTCTACACTTTTATACAAAGGTCTGAAAGGAATGTTTCTTGAACAAGAGGTAAAAACTAGAACAAGCCAAAATTACCCTTTAAAGGCGACAGTAGTTGAGAAGCAAAAAGGCCAAATTCATTGCAGCTGGGGAGGGGGGGAGGGTTCAAAGGAATTCCACAAATAATGTAGTGGCACACTGTAGGCAGTATCCAGCTACAAGAAATTATAACACTAAACTATGTTAGGATTAATCATTATCATACTTATGTGAAGGACATGGATAAGAATATTGTACAAGGTATGGTACAGTTAAAGAATAATATTTATTTTTAAAATGTATTTGAAATTTCTTCTGTAATTTATGTTCTACTTATCTAAGTCACAAGACCCAACATTATTTTTAAATGATATAATTAAAATTTCCTATGTACATTATGTCTATTTGTTCTACTTTTTCAGAGGTTCCATGACCAGTCTACAGTCATGCCAAAGTGGCTTCTCCTCATTGTCCTCAAACACCAATAAATCGGTCACTTCTTCATGCCCCTCCCGCTGACCTTAAGGGACCGCACGTTAGGATTCCTGTCAAATTTTGCTCATTTGATATTTTTGTTATTCTCTTCATCAGAAGCAGGGAAGATTACATTACAGTTATCTATTTTTCATTATATTATATATCAAATTTTGATTGTCAATTTATTTACTAAGGCAAGTATCAAGAAAAATTGGCTTGCACATTGTGATTTCATTTATTATTACACACTAGTATTACAAGTTTGGTTTATTCTAAATTTCAAGAATATTTAATTCCTGCTCCACTGCTGTTATTGTTATGTCACAGTTTCTGATGAAGGAAGTCCACACGTGTGGTGAGCTGCTTTTAAATGGATAACAAGGAGACAAACCTCCTACAAAGTGTTTTTCATAATCATTGGTGACTGTGCAGGCCATGGTCTTCAGAACTTTGTTTATCTGAAGGTTAAATGTATATTTGACCTACTCAGATGCTGAATGTGAATGCTATTTCTTGAGGGGTCAAACCCTGTTGTTACAGTTCTCTTCCAGATAATGATGTATATTAAAAAAATTGTGGTGGAGGACTTTACCTATCAGTACTTTTGTATACTATTCTAATTTGAGCCTATGTCTAAACAGTGATGATACCAACCAAACAATTGTGGTGCTCTATTTTAATTAGTAATGCATGTGTACTGTCAATGTTCAAAAAGGGAGGTGTCCCAAAAAATAATCTATTTATAACCTATGTAAAAGCTAATCAAGATATTAATGATGTTAAGAAAAATTTTGCTGAATTTTTATGGGTGCCACATTCCTATCTTGTACACTGCTACATATGTGTTCATGTTCATTGGAGCAGGGTACTATATTATTTTAATCCAGTTACAAAGGGAGCATTACCACATACAGTTACATACTGGTTTTGTCAAGTTTCAAGTATTTTACTATTCCCCCCAATCATTATTTTCCATAATAATTGTAACAGTGTTTTAGAAAATCCCTCCTAAGTAACTCAGCATATCTGTATACTGAGCATATTTTATTGAGTATGTGTATAATTTTGCACATGTAGAAACAAGTAATGAGTGACTTCATACATTGTATCAGACAAGTAGAACATGTTGTTTGCTCAATTTAATGGTACAATAAAATCGCTACAAATATATGGTAGACATGGAGAGGTAGATTTCTAAATCTTTATGCTGTGGCATCTACAGGTGACAGAATTGTCATGACATTTTGAAGATAATGCAAACCCCATCTCCATTTTTAACATATGCATGGGAAGTATATAATAGTAATGTTTTACAAAATATTTTTCATACCTAAGAAGATATAAAAAAAAGCATTGGCAATTAGCTTAAAAATAAGTATTGACCTGTTTAGTATTGTCATAACTTCTTGTGCTATTTATGAACGATATTTTATGAATTTTGGGAGTCACTGTGAAATAATAAGAGGTTTTCTTGACCTCTTTTGGAAATTTATTTCAAGTAAGCCTTTGGTGGTCTTATGGCCTATATAAGATTCAAATGTTTGTTTCCATAAGGGTCGATCTCCACTTGTCGAGGTTATTTTGTGAGGATTTTCCTCTTGTTTGTCGTGAAGTTTTTATGAGGGTTGACCTCAGTTTGTCTTCCATAATGATCATGTAACTTGCAATATCCATCAATGGGTTGCATGTATACTCATAAGCTAATGGAGCTCAGTTAGTGGAATATACACAATTTGGATATGCGATTTCAGCTATTTCATTGTGTTGATCTACTATCCAGCATTTTTATTTAAAAGAAATCTTACCTGTTCATAAAAAATGTATTTTGATCAATCTTTAAGCTGTGATTAGTAAAAGGTCCCTTGTGTATATACATGTCACAAGTTTAGCTCCATTAGTATGAAATGTATTGAATGATATATTAGATATGGGTCGGGCACTTGTTTTGGTAGTGCCACCATAACAGGTGGTGATGTAGAGCTAGCGTCCAGGAATAAAGTCAGGTTCCTCATAGGTTTGTTCCATAAATGGTTTTCTAAGAGAAAAAACAAATAAGGACACTGTGACAGAGAGAGCATATTTTTAGATTAGCACAGTATTTGTCTTTTGGCATTGTAAAACTGACTCTAGTCTGACCAGTTCATAAAATAGAGCTATCAGGTTATGACATTTTAAATGTAGCCATTACTGTTGTAAGTAATGTAACATATCTGATTATTAAAAGATATTATATTTGTATAAAAGACTGTTATACATATTGGATTTAAATTTGAGTGTAAAGTTGTATCTTTTGCTACACAAGTTTAAGTTAATTTAAGGTTTATATAAGCTAATTATTCACAATGATGTGAATTTTTCTAGTACAGGGATGTTCAGACAATAAGTGACCAGATATACGTTATATTCTCACACACAACAGGGCAGACCTAATTATTGATTTTGCATGAATATCTGTCTATTTTGAAAAAGTTTGATTACTTGATACGGTACTGCAGTTTACTTCTCCATTTTATATGTAGATGAAAATCTTAATCCAGATGCACAATAGTTTATTTCAAGTATTATAACTTGACTGCATTGGTAATAGACTTGCAATTACTTTTGCATCATATGACAATTAGAATTTTTATTCTTAATTTTAGATATTGTCACTTCTAAAGAATGGATAACCCTGTCCTAGTTAGTATGTCAAACTTGACATTTTTACTGGAAAGACACAGAAGTTATTGGCATGTAACACACTACCCATTGAATTTTCTAGGAATGGATCAACTGTAGCAGGTACCCTGCACTTGCTCTTAGCAAATTGCTGATTATGTGCCATTCACTTTTTTACTATCTCACCAGCTCAATGTTGTACAAGAAGGTTTTATGAGTTTTGTGATACTTGCAGAGTCTGATGTATTTCTGGGTTTGCCTACAAATAAAGTTGGATACACTTGTGCTCTCAGTTTTATCAGCCTGAATTTCTTTAAAAATTGTAAGCAGATCTAAGATTATCATATTTTTACCAAGGCCAGTTATTTTAACACCATATTAATAGGTCTGCAAAACTATGTATACTGTTCAGTGTTACATATCTCTAATTTTTAAGTCATGGGTCAGGCGTGGTTGATCTGCACTTGTATTCCTGGCTGATGAACTGATGCCCTGGTGGTAGACGTTCATTTATAACAAGAGTTGAATGTTACAGAATTATTGATATCTTGGCTTCTCTTTCTAATTTCTTTTGAATTAGCAAATAATGTTTAATCATTGTATTTTCTGCTGTAAATTAAATTATTTTTAGTTCCTAGTACTGTGATGAGAATGTTTTTGCGTGTGCATAGGACTTATTAATTTTTACTATATATTTTATTCTCTATAGTGTATAGTGTCAGCTAAAGCATAATCTTATTTTGAAATTACAAACTTCAAGACAATTTTTTTCATGTTATATAATATTATGTACAGACATTTCAAAATTCATCAGTAGATGAATGACACAAATATAGATTTGAATGTCATAAATACATGAAAAGCTTGATGTAGCTCATTGTAGCACAAAATGAGGAGTCACTGTCAATTACAACTGGTAACTTTCTTACTGGGAATAATTTTTACATCTTGACAAGCTGAAAGAGCATTCATGCCACCTCAACCTCATTTATCGTTTATGACCATATATTTGTATCCCATATGTTCCCTGGTGCACCAGTCTGTCTCACATTATACATGAATCTCCAATGCTGTCAGCAGTTCTGTTCAAGCCTTTTGTCAGTTTAGTTTACTAGAATAGGTAAAATAATGATCTCTGAATTTACAGTCTCTTTCTAGTTGCCATGCTTTTTTCTTGAATAACTGGCATTGTAAGGTATAGCTATCTGTAAGTAGTCGACTTTGATTAGCCGAGAATTTGACTTCTGCAGTGTTTCCTTCCTTCCAGTCTTTGGTTGCAGTATTTTGTAGGATTCATTCTGTTCAAACGGGTGTTATTTTGGTTATTAGTTTTGCTGTCGTTATCATTTTGGTGATTGGTTTTGCTGTCAACTAGGTAACTATGTATCACAAGTAGTTATCTAGTTATCTCTTTGGAAGAGGTTCTCATACAAATGACTTACTTATTCCCTTTTTATATACTACTGTACATTGAACCTGAGAGGTGAGTGTACTATATTTTAGCTTATTTGCTTAATTTTTGGGATGTTTGGTAATAATATTTGGTATTTTTGGTGCTTAGCTTTGTATTCACCAAAAGTTTCTAGAATATTTTTTGGCTGACATATTTTAATTTTCTGTGTAACTATAGTTTGTAACTTTTAACCTTGCGTTAATACTTCAAATGTTTGTTGCTGCCAATAATCTTACTTAATTTTATGTATGAAGTGTAGTCATACCTTGGTCAAAGAACCTAATCCATTCCAGCAGGCTTTTCTTTGACTGAACTGTCTTTTAACCAAGTGAATTTTTTATGCAAGAAATTATGGGAATTCAATTAACCTGTTCCTGACCTTGAAAGAACATAATTTAAGATAATTTAACATGAACAAAATACTATCAGTAGATTGAATAAATGCGAATTTTATCTCACTTTACCTGTAATGGGAGAGTTGATGGCTTATGTGCTGGGTGCTAATAAAGGTCAAGAGGAATAGAGTTGTTATTGTTTGGAAGAGAAGTCTCCTTCTATAAGAATGGCAGGTGACTGTGTTTCTGGGTTTGTTTCTCTTTTCTGTCATATACTACTTTTGCCTTGAGATTCGGTTTCTCTCTCTCATTAAAATCCTGTTTTTGCCTGCATTTTAAATTTTCCTAAAATATGAGATAGTGTGGTCACTGAGCAGGTTTGTTATTGTTACAGCTTTGTCTTGGTGATATTTTTCACAGCAACTTGTAATATCCCTTAATGTGAATAAATTTCTTTTATTAATGAACTAGGGACACTCCCATTCCGCTTCCTCAGCTGTTGCTGCTCCCTCTGAAGTCTTATTGTTCTTCTGTCGAGTTCTGCTTTGTTTTTTTATTTCTGGTGATAGAAATTCATTTCTCGATATGGTTTGGATCTCACAATAAGCTGTAGGTCCCATTGCTAAGTAACCAGTTGGTTCCTAGCCACATAAAAATATCTAATCATTCGGGCCAGACTTAGGAGAGCTGTTAATCAGCTTAGTGGTCTGGTAAAACTAAGATAAACTAAAACTTTTTTTATACTGATACTTTAGTAATTGTATTGCCTTTCCTTTCTTGAAAAACACCTACCTGGTAAAAGCTTCTTGCTTTACAGTTAGGCAATAGACAATACAAATTACAAACCTATAAGTTGTCAAATCCCCAAAGTTCTCTAATAAACCGTACATGGAAAATGCAGATAATTGGGTATGAAGTATCTTGGCCCCCCACCTAAAATAGCAATTCATACAAACCCAATGATCATACAGTGAATACCCTCCCAGTTCCGTGAAACTCACTTTCTCCTAATGCAGTTCACTCAAAAAGAAAGTTGTAGGCTTAGACATACCTTAGGGTCCACAGGGTGCATGCATAGAGTGACTGTCTTCATTCCGGCAAACAAGACTGGTAACCTGTGAACATTAGGGAAATGAATAGTAGTCACATATACGATTACAAGGCCTTTTTAAAAGAAATCTTTATGTTATATGAATGTTTTTATAGTTACTAAATTAAAAAAAAGCTTGGGTTTTGGACAAGGCAGTTTTTTTAGACACAGCCCCAGTTATAATTATTCATAGTGAAAAACAACTGCAAAATTATCATGTTAAATGTTGATTCATATTTTGTAAGTTAAAAGATTATCTTTAGTTGGCTGAATAAAAGTTTTATAAAAAGAGGAGGTCGCCAGATCATCAATCATCAGGTTATTATTCTTATCTTAAAATCTTCAACTCTATCAGAAACCAATACTTGCTTCAGTGGAAATTAACTATTTACAATGTATTTTGAATAAAAATAATGATAACAATTTGCAGAGTTTTAAACCCACTGTAGTTTTTGAAGTTTCTGTCTTCTCATTGTGTGCTCATGATAATTTGTGTACTGTATACAGTGTAGTATATATTTGCACTGTTGTATATCTTACTCATTCTAGTCTGCAATGTGAATTAGTTGTTTTATTTTTATGTATTTATATGCACTAATTCACTCCACTAACTTGACTACAGTATTTTCTCATTACATCTTACTGTATGTAGCAGATTTTGCTAATCTAAATGCATTAAGAACCTCTGAGTAATGAAAAGTACACTACTGAGCAATAAGGACACCAAAGTGGAGAATAATTGACAGTTTAATGTGCTATAGAGAAAGTGAGAGCAAGATTATAGTACAATAGTCGTAGTTAGAATGGCAAAAATTGTACCAACAGATATTTTTTATTTATGTGAGCCATTAACAGATAGGAATATTAGGTCATAAATCCAGATAATACCATTTTTTAACATAGTTAGGCTTTACTGGGTTAATTTTTGTCATCTCCATATTGAGGTAGAAGAAAAAAGTACATATAACATATCTAATTAGGTGTTATGGCCTAAGTTTACTAGACTTTTTATTGCTTCGTTACTATTTTTGAAGGACATAAAATCAACTGGAGTTTTTATGTGAAGACTTATATTAATTATAACTGAAAATTCTGATTGAATAAAATTGTAAATAAAATGTTTCTTTTTAATCTTCACAAAAGTGATAAAAAAAGTGGTACACTGCTTATGATTGTCATTACGATATGTACAATTTACAGTTACATTATATAATTTAGGGTACTGAATAAGAATTCTAAACCCAGTTAGATAGTAGAATATATATATGTCTTCTTATCTTTGGTGAGTTCCTTTATTAGTCAACTTTACTTTCTTCACAAACAGTAAAAAAAATATGTAATACTACACACACACACACACACACACACATATATATATGTAGTATATATATATATATATATATAATATATATATATATATATATATATATATATATATATATATATCACAAGTATAAAAGGCCCATTAAAACACTGGTTTAAAGCTAAGGACTAAATTTTGGTGTACTAACTTCCACCCTTATCTAGTATTGAATGACAGAAGGAGTTCTATTGGCAAAAATATAGTGGGAGATATACCCTAGTTATTAGTTCTGATGATTAAGACATCAGAACTAATAAGAACTAAAATTCATACTTTCATACATACATTTTTACAGCTATCATGACATTTCAGTTAAACTCGGCGTAGCAAGCAACTTATTTCTTAGACCATAGAGAATTTGCTCCACAGATTTTCTTAACAATCAGAAATCTACTTATATTGTTAAAATACTCAAAGCACATAATAGAAAAAGCCATACATAAAGCAAAGAGCAATTTTTACAAACCCACAGAAAACAGAAAAGGAAAAATACACAAACAAAATCATAATCCGTCGAGTGGATAATTTACGAGATCACACAAACCTTAGGCCAACCCAGCCCCTTCATCTTCACTTATCCAAATACACTGGGGATATCCTTAATTAACGTTCAGCAGAAACCAGTTTCTAATGACATAGGAGTTTATGAAATCCCAAGCAGCTGTCGTTACAAATGTCAGATGGTAGAATCTTCACTCATAAAACATGATAATAGAATCAACCTTTCCAATGGAGCATGGGACTCTGACCATATAGTTAATATCTTTCTTAAGGCAACGATGAAACAGATTAAGACAATTAACAGAACCAACGTTGGCTTAGCAGTGACCCCAGGCATCACCTAAGGACATATCTCCCACTATATTTCACTAATGTAACTCCTGTCATTCACTACTTAATAAGGGTGAAAGTTAGTCCACCAAAATAGTCCTTAGCTTCGAACCAGTGTTTAATGGGCCTTTTATACTTGAGACATATCCTGTTTTAACAAAGGAATTTATTTATACACACACACACATATATATAATATATATATATATATATATATATATATATATATATATATATATATATATATATATATATATATATATATATATATATATATATATATATATATATATGTGTGTGTGTGTGTGTGTATATATATATATATATATATATATATATATATATATATATATATATATATATATATATATATATTATATGTCTGCTTTCTTCTACCCAGTTCATCATACATACAAAAATATTTTCACATTACAATGTGCACATTTTCTCCTTGTTTTTTCTTTATGTATCATATCTTTCACCATTACTGTCAGTTTTTATAATAAAAATTATTTATAGTGCTACTTATGAAATCTTTTCTAAATTTATTTAAACTTCACTAACCATTTCAAACTCCATACAGTGAAATAATTCATATAATAGTACTGGAGTTTGATTTCTGCTTCTTGTGTCCTATCACTAACACTAATGTATTTACATCTTTACTGCAAGTATGATTACTACTCACTCTTACTTTTAAAGTACCACATTCCATGAATTTTCATGGTTATATGTACTCAAATAACGTGTAATTTATTTATTCATTATTATTTTTTCAGAAAAAATCACTGCTTGTTCATATAATTGTGAATTGAAGGTGAAGAAAATATTACTTGTGACTCAAATACATGCAGATCATTTTTATTGTTTATAATATGGACTGATTTCATTTAGAGTAACAGGGAGAATAATATGCTCAATGAAACTTCAACTTGGCATAAGATGAATGAGATCCTGGTTTGTATGATGTGGTAAATAAGATAAATTTTTATTTATTTTTATTTAAATACGGATTTTTATTCAAAATATAATTATATTTAAAGTTGAATAGTGCACTCCATTCCTTTGACAATCTCATGGCTGAAAATTTATATTATGTACGTATATGTAAAAAAATTATTTTTATTAAGAAAACTATATTAGGTATAATCACTTAGTGGATTTGATTTTCACTTCATTTATTTTTATTCTTCCTTTATTTTCTTTAATTTGTTTTTATTGTAAAGTGCTTTTGTAATTTTTTTTTGTGGATATATCTATCTGGATTTAAGAGTAATAGGCAAGAGTAGATGTTTCAATGCTTAACAACATTACAGTACTTATCAGGGTGATAGCTTATAGTGTAGAAAGAGGCAGAAAAATAAATAAAAGATGTAATAACCAAGTTTTCTCATTACATAAACCTGAATAACATAGATTTTCATGAAAAAATCTATTGTATTTGGATACTTTCCTACCATTAAAGATAGCTAGTATATCGTCCCGCCAACATTCAAAATAAAAAGAAGACTGTTTGATTGACACAGATGATGGCCTAGTTCACCCGTTCACCAAGTGTTTTTAGAATATTTTAGTTCTTGTTAGAATCTTGAAAGCCCACTTTCTGGTAGGGAGGCTAGGCAGTTTCTACTTTAATTTCAACAGTACGTAAGAATGCAAGTAATAAATTTCATTACAAAACTACATTATTTGTGATGAATATTACCAAATGTTAAATGATAGCTGATTCCCACACTGAGATGGGGATGGTGGGTTACTGTAGCTAGATAAGAACCTGCCCAGCCATGCAAACTAAAAATTTCCTACAAAAAAAAAAAAAAAAAAAAAAAAAAAAAAAAAAAAAAAAAAAAACATTCTAACATGATCTGGGATTCTTGCATACTGTACTGCAACCTGAAGTTGGATACCTGTCAGAGAGTGAAGTTATCAGGTTCAAGACAGAAAGGGAAAGCTGCCTCAGCAAAGAAATGTTAGACCCCTGTGCCCAACAAACAACACTCAAAACTAAACGAATAAATAATGAAAAGTATGTCCCTATAAAATTAATGCACTTAAATGCTCCCCAGTTCTCAAAACCATGATTTACAATTAAGGAGCAGGGATATAAAAAATAAATCAGTATGCAGCACCCCAAGCTGGCAAAACTTTGAGGTCAGCCACTGTGAGAAAAAAAACATCAATGGAGAGAGGAAGATATACAAACACACAGAATATTTACAACTCCTTGTAGGACCCCTTTTACAACACGATGGTAAATTTTAACAAGTTTCACATGTTTTTTCTAAAAAATAATTTTTTGTAAAATTATAATTGCAGCTCATACAATACAATAAGAAATAATATCAGTAACAAATTCTGAGCATATTTGTTGTAAAATATTTATGTAAATTTACCGAAAATGAAGATGCAGTCACTTTTTGGGATTATACATGTCTTTTCTACTATATTTTGAAATTTGTGGTAGCAATTCTTTTGTTTTAAAAGTGTAGGTAAATGGCCCCGCCCACTTTTGGGAAAGAGGAACAACTGAGCAGAGAGAACCAATTTGTTTATGTAACTGTCCATGTGTGGGGAGCCAGGTGGGCTCCCATTCTGTAATTACTTGGTAAGTATATACAAAATCTAATTTCATTATGAAAATACCACTTTTGTACAGGCAGTCCCTATTTAATGGCAGACTAGGTTAATGGTGATCTGGTTTTATGGCGCTCATGGCACCATAACAGGCCAAGTTTTGGTTATCGGCGCCATAAGGTGCTAATAATAGTCATGGCACCATAACATACCTGACAGAGGCGCCATTAACCGAAACTTGGCGCCATAAAACACTGAGTTTTAGTTAATGGCGGTTTTCACTTATCAGCATCCCGCCAAGAATGGAACCCCTACCTATAACCAGGAACTGCCTGTATATGTAACTTACCAAGTAATTACATAGCTGATTCCCACATTGACAGGAGGTGGGATACATGGACTATTCTATTCCCAAACAATGTAAATAAAAACAATGAAATGAGAAAATTTGTTGTTTCCTTACCTGTTAAGAGAGCACCAGTATATCATGATACTGTCTCTGGTATTGTGCTCATCTTAACCAGTAGAGACAGGGCAGTATAGCCACGGGTCGTCCACTACATATGTGGGAGCCTCATAGCGGAGGAAATTTCCAAACACTAATGAGAACTACAAACAGATGCCCCTGCCCAGGATGCAGCACCAACCATACAATAACCAGATAAAAACAACACCTTCACCTATACGTACTTATATATTAAAATTACCACCACCCTACTCACAAAAACTGGTGGTTACCCAGGTATACTGTAGCCCCAGATGTTCCAAGAACACAACATAAAAATCAAGGCAAAATGTGATAAGGAAGATACACTAACTATTCTCCCTCTCCCAATACCATGCCAGCCAATGATAAAGTCCCAAGGTGAAAAGAAGCATATACCAACTTGCACTTCCAGTAAGTCGTTTCCAAAATGGACATAAGAGAAAGATTATATTTGAAAGCCAATGAAGTTGCTATTGATCTGACTTCATGTGCCTTTACTTTCACTAATCTGCAATCCTCCTCTGCTACCTGAGCATGTGCTTTAATTACATCCCTCAAAGTATAAGGCATTTTTTATAAGTGGACGTGATGGCTCCTTGACTGAAGTCCAGAGGTTACCCGACAGACCTCTAATGCTTTCCATTCTGTTAAGATAATATTAAGTGCTCTAACAGGGCAGAGCACACTATTTTTTCTTCCGATCCTAGAATTCCTGAGAGACTCTTAATTCTAAAGGATCGAGGTCATGGTTTAGCAGCATTCTCGTTTTTAGCAAGAACACCCAATGTGAGAGAACATATTGCGTCGCCTGCCGCAAAACTGACTCTTTTGTCCATGGCTTGTATTTCACTAACTATTCTTGCTGTTGCAAGATCCACTAAGAAGAAAGCACCACTCTGTATCTGTAGAAGATGATGATCCTTTTGTTTCCTTCTAAAATAACATGAAGTCCACAATCTCTGTTAAAGATATTTATATATGGGGTGCCGCAAGGCCTTTCAACTCAATGTCCTTTACTTGGCAGTGATATCTATACATATATATATATTATATATACAATATTATATATATATATATTATATATATATATATATATAAATATAAATATATATATTAAATAAAAATATTTATAATAATATTAATATATATTATATATATATATATATATATAGATATATATATATATATATATTATATATATATATATATATATATATATATATAATATAAAACTGAACCACAAAAATTTGTAATGTGATGAATATACAAATAGAGGGAAAAGCCATGAAGGTATGTGAAACAATGGGGCGCCACGAGGCCTTTTAACTCAATGGCAGTGATATATATATATATATATCTATATATATATATATATATATATATATATATATATATATATATATATAGATATATATATATATATATATATATATATATATATATACTATATATATATATATATGTATGTATGTATAACTGAATCACAAAAGTTAGGAACGTGATAAATCCATAAATAAAGATAAATGCCACGAAGGAAAAATTAAACAAAATTGCTCTTTGCCCTACTGATAGATTCGTTAGTTTTGATGTATGTTCTCTTTTTACTAAAATCCCTATAGACTCTATTTTAGAATATCTTAGTAATGAACTAACTCAGCATGAATTACCTCTACCTATAAGTCACATTATTTCACTCACGAGTTTGTGCATTTGTGATTGTAAGTTTATATTCAATGGTGAATTTTATCAACAAATTTTTGGCATGGCAACGGGAAATCCTTTATCACCATTACTCTCAAACCTGTATATGGAATTCTTTGAAAAACGCTACTTACCTAATATCATTCATATTCCTGTAAAGTGGTATCGTTACGTTGATGATTGTTTAGCTGTTCTTCCTGTCGGTATTGATGTAAATGATTTACTCTCTCAATTAAATAACCAGGTATCATCGATTAAGTTTACTCCAGAATTAGAAAAAGACAATTGCCTCCCTTTCTTAGACGTTTTGATACATAGAGAACCATTTCAATGTAAATTCAGTATTTATAGGAAACCGACTAACAACTTAACTTATGTTCATTTCTTCTCAGGCCACCATCTTAATATAAAAATATCGATTTTTTCCTCTATGTTTTTACGAGCATTGCGAATTGTCAGTCCACAATATTTGGATCAAGAAATTGAACACATAAGAAAAATAGGGAAAGATTTATCCTATCCTTCACATATATTAGACATTTGTTATAATAAAGCCCACAAAAAGTTTTATACTGTAAATAACACACAGAAAGAAAATTCTAAGAACATTCTCAGTTTGCATTATTTTAACGGATTTGAAACCATTAAACCATTGTTAAAAGCTTTTAATGTCAACCTTGTTTTTTCCTATAATAACACACTAAAAGGAATGTTAATAAAAAATGGCCCCAGAGAAAGCAACAACATAATATATAAAATTCCATGTATGGATTGTCCCTCATTCTATCTCGGACAGTCCAGCAAAGGCTTAGAAGTAAGGCTAAGCCAGCATAAATACTCTGTAAATCTGGGCAAAAATCTAATGCATTATTCATTCATTTAAGTGAAAACAACCACCGAATTAAGTGGATTGATAGTTCAGTAATTGCATGGTTAAGAGATGTCTTATCACGAAATCTTTTAGAATCTGCTTTAATACAACTTACTTTTCATTGTAATTTCAATGTTAGTCGTGGCCTTTTTCATTTAGACCCTTGTATCTGTAACATGTTTAAGAATGACCTCAAAGATATAATTACTGACTTAAATAAAAATCAGTTGCCTTAGAGTTATTAAATTTTGTTGTAATGTATGTCTGTCATGTTTTGTGAATATGGTTTTGTTTACCAAGTTCTGAATAGCTGTCACCTATAATCCTTTAATTGTCTGGAAATTGTATCTGAGATGATTGTCTTAAACCTTTAATTTCACCCATTGTCTATGCTTGTTTGGGAAGGTTTCTTATCTTCCAGGTGTGTCGGATTCTAGGTACTAATCCCTTTATAATCCCTATCTGTCAGTTATACAAACCTTCTTGTATTGTCTTTTCTCGTATTGATGTCAGTATCTGCTCAGTAAAGGACTTTTAAAGTCGAAAGATCTTGCAGACCTCCTTCGTTTATTTTTCCTTCGTGGCATATCTTTATATATATATATATATATATATATATATATATATATATACATATATATATATGCAGTAGTACCTCGTATATTTCGAACTTAATCTGTTCCAGAAGGCTGTTCGAAGTATACACGATTTGTTCGAAATATGAAACAAATATCGCCATAAGAAATAAAGGGAATCAGGATAATTTGTTCCAGCCAACCCAAAGTCCCCCTTTTCACATTTTTCCTATTATTAATGTGTTCAAAAGTTAAATCAAGAGTGTAAATAATGAAAATGTACGTTATATGAATTAAAATTGTCTAAATTTTATTTTTTCCCTGTATGATTTACGAACTGTTTGGTAAAAATGGCGCCGGCCGGCTGGGGAATGGAGGGAGAAGAGATGGGAACCCTCTTGAGCAAACCGAATTGATTGCAGTATGCAAAGGTTGATAACAAGATACATTTTATTTATATTAGGTACAAAGATAATAATATTAAAGGAATCGATAGTGTGTGTGTGTCCGATTCTGTCTGAGAGAGAGAGTAATCAACGTGTTTACACTTGATTCTTAAGTGCACGAAATAGATTAATTATGCCACAATACATCAACTTACTGTTGGCAAACGGCAGACTTTTAAAACAAACATGAGGATTTTACAAACAACTAAGTAATAAGTCAAGAATGCAAGAAAAGGAAAGAGAAATAAAATAACTTTTCACAAGGAAGCCGTTTAAACAAACAATAGAAGGCACGCACTAGCTGAAAGCGACGCCAGTTTGTTTATTACAGAGCTGAGTTACTTTTACAGCGTAAAAAGCAATTATCACTAGATTGGTATTTTACCGTAACAAAAATAAAAGTGATTTGGGGGAATAATCATCCCAGATCAGCTAATAAGTCAATGGTAATCAGAGCCGTTCTTCTCTCTCTCTCTCCTCCTCTTCTCTCTCTCTCTCTCTCTCTCTCTCTCTCGTCTTCTCTCTTCTCTCTCTCTTCTCTTTTAGCGCACCGAACACTAACTCGAGCAAGCTTTTTTTTTTTTTTTTTTTTTTTACCGTGTTGCATTTGTTTTCATGTTTTATCATTATGTTAAATTTATTGTGAAGTATAATTTTTTATGTAAATTAGTACTGCTGTTACGTACATGTTAAAGTAAAGATTTTACTGTCTCTTCTTTTCTCCTCAACAATACCACGACGCACGGTGACTTAAAATCATTCATTCATTATTCGTAAAAAATATAAATGCTACCTCCCTCTACATCAAGTTAGCTGTGAATCACCGCAATGACGAATGATTTGTTCTTCCATTTACTATTTTGTTAATATTGTAACTCAAGGTCCAAAGAGTATAGGAGGTCTTGTCAGCGCTGACCCAAAATAAGCTTCTGCCAGGTCAAGAGCGTGACGTCACCTCAACTTCGCCTTAGCTACCACGAGGAAGGTTCTTTATTAATCCAATGACAACAGCATATACTATACGTGTTTGCGGATGCTCTACATCTAGTTAAGCTTTTTAGAAATAATTCTTTTGACCATGGATGCATATTGCCGGATGGTACAGTTGTCTCAAAGTGTTCCTTTAACCCATCCCCTTCTGTTTCATGATAATGGTCTGGTAACACAGCAATGAAGCCTGTTTGTCTTGTCACGACGGATGTGAATGGTCGAGCTATTGGATGCCAATGTTCATATTTTCTAATCACTACTGTAGACAATATGCTAATGATATACGAATAATAGTTCATATTACCAGTGAACTGAGTCGATGTTAAACAAATAGAAAAATAGTATCGTAACAGAGCAATAAAAATAGCAATGGTAAAAATCATATTCAGTCCTTATTAACCATCGTCAACCTTTGTTCCATTCAGGTGTGGCTGTGCAGGCGCTTGCTGGGATCCTACTTTTGTTCATGGTAGATCATTATTAGCTGTCAATTTCAGAACGTTATTTGAATGGAAATACGCTTTGGATTTGCACAATCCATCTATTTATAAAGTAATGAAATTATAAACCGCAAATACCAAGACCTATATATATAATTTCATAAAGGCAACTATGATAGGCATTGATAGGTTATGATATGAAAGGCTTTTGGGGGAAATTATAGACCACCAGATGTATAAAGGAACTAATGTATCCAGTGTGTTGTCACTCATACCTGTTTTTTATTCGAGCCACTTCTCACCAGAGTAGCCTAGATGGAAATTTCTATGGCCGGTATTTAACTCGAGTCATCCGAGTAACAACACACCTTAACCACCCTGATGGTCCTTATATACCAACCCAAGAGTGGATAAAAAGGAATAGTTTGCAGTCGATATGAGTTTTCATTTCAGTCTTTCGTCTCGTGGGATTCGTGACTGGATTTCTTGTCGCTTCAGTCTCGAATTTGTCGACTATTTATGATCCCGTGGATTTGTCAGTTCAATGAATTCAAGGTACATTTTGCTATTTTTGCGTCCTTGTCCATTAATTTTATTTTTATTTTTAATTGAAACTGAAATTTGATTAGTTTTTTGTTTGTGAAAATGAGCACCAAACTAATCTTGAAGGGAACACGTAGTTCATTTGGCTACATCCACTATAATTGTTATTCATTCTTTTTCATGGTTAACAATCATTGTTCCTGATTCCAGTAATTTCGGCTTATATTATCCTGACCCTTCCCTGATTAGAGCATCAGTGTCGAATTTTGCTTTCCTTATCGTTAGGATCATATTAAATGAGAGTCCGTTTAACCAACGGCTCCCCCACCCCCATTACTGATTCTCCAGCCGCCAACCCCACACCCCCACCCCCGGTCCCTTACCTATCCTCTAGCCCCACCCTCCTTCCATCCTCAGGTAGCCCTGCAACCTCCCAGGTCACTCCTCACGAGATGTGGTGTGGAAAAATCAGTAATCCTAAAATTTCAAAGGTCACATGACCATTCTTTCCCCTCTTTTACAAAGCTCTCGAACTGCAGTCTAACAAGTTCTGTTTGCCTTTGCTTAAAAGTCAACCCTTAATATTCTAATATCTTGTTTCTTGTTCTTGACTTTTTTTGGGAGGGGGTTTTGGTTTGGTCATAGCACCTAACTCATTCATTCTCCTCATGATTAGAAAGCAACAGTGCTTAGGTCTAACAGAATTTATTGTTGCCCTTGATGTGGTAGCCAAAATGATTAACTTGTTATCTAATTTTCTGAGTAAATTTGATTTGACTGGCATTTCACTACTTATAGAGCGGCAGCCCGGACCGTTGAGATACAACGAACGAGATACCGACTGTAACCCCTGCTGGTATTTAGGAGTAGACTTGTAAACTGTGAAACTGACCGTCTGCCGAAAATATATGGGTGGCTTACTTAACAAGCACCACTAATTGCTCGTTAAATTTTGGGTCTAGATCCAATATATGAGATACCAGATGAAACTAATATATAATATATCTGCAGACTCTACTGATTATAGAATGACCAGTGACAGACATTTTGGAGGGTGGGTTCCCCCTGACAGACGCACTGAAAAGGGGGGGTTAATTAGATCTAGATCCAACTTAGGAGATACCGAGTAAAATTTACACTACAATAGCACTGCACATCCTAGAATACTGTGGTGGTAATGACAGACGTTTTAGTGGAGGTTGGTTATCCCCCCTGACAGACGCCCCACAACGAGTGGGGAGGGGGAGGCAGGATCTGCATTCAACATTGGAGATACCAAGTCAAATTTGTACTACAATTGCACTGCACATCCTAGAATGCTGTGATGGTAATGCCAGACATTTTAGTGGGTGGTTACCCCATGACAGACACCCCACAACGAGTGGGGAGGGGGAGGGGGAGACAGGATCTGCATCTAACATGGAGATACCAAGTAAAATCTGAACTACAATAGTTCTGGACATCCTAGAGTACTGTGGTGGTAATACCAGACATTTTAGGGGGTAGTTACCCCCTGAGAGACACCCCACAACGAGTGGGGGCGAAGGGGGAAGGGGAGAGGGAGACAGGATCTCCATCCAACATCGGAGACACCAAGTAAAATTTGTACTACAATAGCACTGCACATCTCAGAGTACTGCGGTGGTAATGACAGATATTTTAGTGGGTGGTTTCCCCCTGACAGACACCCCACAACGACTTGGGAGGGGGAGGGGGAGGGGGAGCCAGGATCTGCATCCAACATTGGAGATACCAAGGATAATTTGTACTAAAATAGCACTGCACATCCTAGAGTACTGTGGTGGTAAGGACAGACATTTTGAGGGTGGTTACTCTCTGGCAGACACCCCACAACGAGTAGGGAGGGGGACAAGGAGGGGGAGACAGGATCTGCATCCAAAATTGGAGATATAAAGTAAAATTTGTACCACAATAGCACTTCATATCCTAGAATGATGTGATGGTAATACCAAACATTTTAGTGGGTGGTTACCCTTTCACAGACATAACTTACGATTGGAAGGGAGAGGTGGGACACCTTGAAATAATTCAAAATCTATCATAGGCAATATTAATATTAGAAATATGGTAAGTATCTGAAAATCGTGAGCCTGATAGAATGTAAAAGGCAAAAAATTCAAGAAATATTGTGATGTTTCAGGATAAGAATTACTGCCGGAGTTATTTTTTAAAATTTCTATTGAAGTATGGAATATTTCACTTCATTAATTCCATCACATCTATATAAATACTATGCGTGAGACTTCCTAGGCTTGGTCTACTTTCTATAGTTTCACATACACACACACACACACACACACACACACTACTTTCTATAGTTTCACATACACACACACACACACACACAAATATATATATATATATATATATATATATATATATATATATAATATTATATATAATATTAGCACTATCCTTTGGTTTGGAGTTATTACTTCACACAAAGTATTTTATCTGAATGGGAGGGGGTCACAATTGGCAACAGCTACAAGTATGTGTGCTGAGCCATTTTTGAATAATTAAACCAGTCATATGGTGCCACTCTCAGTTCCTCTAAAAAAAGAAATGTAAGATAAGTATTCTCGCTTTAATAGCGTCTTTGGTCATTTTCTTTTCTTGCCTATAGTTAGGAAACGGCAGCCATGTCGAGGTTCGTAGCCCAACGTGTCTTACCATAAATGAATTGTTCTTTAGTTGCTGTTGGTTCGTGTGGATGAAATTAAATTTTTATCGGATATGGGAATTCGATTGATATTAAGATCAAAGTCCCATCATAAAGAGCCGTTTTAACACCCGCACATTCACAAAGAGATGATGTATCACAACACAAATAATTACTGGAAACGGAAATGTGAATGAATTGTGGTCAGGCCTAAGCATCTGCTCTTGGATCTGAGCAGTGTCAATCATAAATGGTTCCTGTGTAATTACAGGACTTTATTTGCATTTGGTAGCGAAACACTAACTAAACAGTAATGTATAATCACTAACCACCAACACTCACAATGCACTTACTCAGTAAGCACTCACACTTGCATACATTCACTATACACACACACACACACACACACACACACACTTAACATACACTCACACACACTCTCAATAACACAAAACACTCTGAATACCCAACACTTACTAGGCACTCACTATACACTAAATGCTCACTAAACACTTGAAATACTAAATTTACTAAATACTCATTATACCCCAAACACTCGGTAAACATTCACTAAACACTCACTTAATCCTAAACATTAATTAAACACTAAACATTCACTAAACCCCAAGCACTCATTAAATACTAGCTTACCAAACCCTAAATACTTATTAAATACTAAACAGTGAATGAACATCCACTCATTAAAAACTTAATAAACACTTACATACTAAACATTTGCTAAACACTAACATTCACAAGACATTCACTAAACGCTCACTTAAAATTCGCAAAACTCACTAAAACCCTAAAAACTCACTGAATACTTACACACTAAATATTCACTAAACACTACCATTCACAAGACATTCACTAAACGTTCACTTAACATTCACAAAACATTTACTAAAACCCTTCAGACAAAACATTCACTGAATACTTACACAATAAACATTCAATAACATTCACAAAACATTCACTAAACCCCAAAGATTCAGTAAACATTCACTGAATACTGACACATTAAACAGTCACTAAACCCTAAACATTCATCAAACACTTACTCATAAACATTCACTAAACGCATACTCACTAAACCCTAACAATTCGCTAAACACTTACTCATAAACATTCACTAAACGCATAGTCACTAAACCCTAACAATTCGCTAAACACTGACTCATTAAACATTAACGATAGAAAAAATTGACAATCGCACTAATTTTTCATTTCTCTTGTTTTCTTTACATTAATGCAAGGTGATTATTTTTTTTTGTCTAGTTTGCTCTTGTATTTATTCATAATCTTCTTGAGAGAATTGAAATGTTCGAAATAACTTGGTGTGCAGAGATATTGTTTAAAAAACAGAGATCCTCTGTGTCCTTCCTCAGCCAGGTGTATTATGTCTGACGAATTTTACACCAGCCGAAAAAAAATCGACAGTAGTAACAACAATATTCATTCATAAAACTGATAATACAAAAATGTATCCATGAATTCATTGGCATGAAAGTCAGTTGAAACCAAAAGAAGGTAGTCCTGCTTCGATAAAATAAACAGAGTAGGCTGTAGCACAATTATTATGATCTGTACCCTGATTATAGCGTATATATTACATATGTATTACTATCTATTTAATGGGTGCGTAACTATATTTAACAAATGTTATGTACGTACATACACATTTAATAGCAATAACTCTAATAATGATAAGAACTTATATGCTACTTTATAGTGTCAGTCTTCCAACCACCGCTACATTAATGTTCATATAGTAAACAAAGCTAAAGCGAGTAGGGGAGACCGGGGCTAGTTGGCACACTTTTTACAATTTTGGTTATTGCGAATATAAAACAAACTTTTTGCAAAATTCTTACCACCATTGAAAAATATTAACATTCGTCTTTATCACAGAGCAAAATAATTGTTGTTTGCTTTCAACATAAGATAACAATAAGCTTTAGAAAAAAATAACTTTTCGTGCCACTTGCCCCACGGGGTAAGTTGGCACACATTATGGGGTAAGTTGGCACATTGATAATTGAAAGAAAATTACTACATTGCATTTAAATCAAATAGCAAAAATACCCTCTGGATTTCCAAAATACAAAATATAAGGCATTAGTATTACTTCAGATCATCATCAAATTGTAATTGTGGCAGGTGTGAAATAAATCCTCGTCATAGTCTTCATGCTCCCACATGTTAGATGCCCTGTACTGGACACAGTTCTCCTGGCTTACCAAACACAGGCTCTCTTCAGCTGAGCTTTCTTTTGGATCAACAGGAGCAGTTCTTAAACTCTGTATCACGCTGATGACTGATCTGAAGCCCATGTGTCTTTTCGGACATCTCTCAATCTGTTACATAACCACCCGTAAAATCAAAATCTTGAAATAGTCTGTAATTCAAAGTTGAAATTCCATCAATCCTAAACCAATTGAAAACATCAGAATAAGTGACAGCTAGAGGTAAAGCCGAGGAAACTTTACCAGGAATGTCACAGATGGGCATACTTGATCCCGGATTACCAGTCATCCACGAATCACATGCCATGTTAACACATTTCTTCAGATGTCTATAAACACTAAAATCCAGGGGCTGCAACTTGTGAGAACAATGTGGAGGAAATGATAGGACACTAATCTCATTATCCTTCCAAAAATCCAGAAACAAAAGTAAAATTATATAAATAATAGGCCTTACTATTGTTATCAAATAACGTGTGCCAACTTGCCCCATTTATTTTGAGCCAACTTGCCCATCCCTACCATTTGGTACAAAAACGATTACCAGTCCACACCAAGAAGCCTTGAATTAATCATTTTAATGTTATAGAATCTTTAAACCATATGGAAAACTATGCTATCATTGAAAACTAATCTTTATGAATGTATAGATGTTATAGCAAATAACAGAAAGATTAAAATATTTACTTACTACCATCAAAATAAAAAATTGTCTCATAAATTCGAGCTTCTGCCTTCTATCTCTATAGAATTTTGCTGGTAATTGAGGAACCACGTGGCAATTACACAGTATATGTATTAGAGTCATCCTATTGGTAAACTTTAAAGTCATGTTGAGTATGCCAACTTACCCCTGTAGCCAACTAGCCCCGGGCTCCCCTACTATGATTGAAGTCAGTTGCTTGCTTGACAAAATAATAATATGACTGAATTATTATGGGCCTACAGATGAGTGTTATTTATATGAAACAAATAAATTATTTTGTGTTAGATCAGCCATCGTCAACCGGGGTTCCGTGAGCGATCGCCAGGTGTTCCGCAAGAATTCATGTTTTATTTAATTATTTGTTATTTATAAGTATATATTTTTCGTTAAACATGGCGTGAGAAATCGTAGTCCTATAATTTATTTTATCGTAACATATCGTGCGAGATTTTTCCCCTCTGTTTTACTAAAGGTAATTTATACAAATGCTACATATATATATATATATATATATATATATATATATATATATATATATATATATACTATATATATTATATATGTGTGTGTGTGTGTGTGTGTGTATTGGGGTTCCTTGGGATGAGAAAAATTGTCTCAGGGGTTCCTCTTAGTGTCAAAGGTTGGGAAACACTGTGTTAGATAAATACAAAGGATATAGAAAGGATAAAAATATTTATTAAATTAAATATTCACGATAAATGTAGTAATACGGGTCAATAGTAGCCCACTATACTAATCTAGACATTCATTATCTGGGCTTGCCCTTCCCCCTGCCCACCTGTTAGGGTGTGTCTGTCAGGGGGAAACCACCCACTAAAATGTCTGTCATTACCATCATAGCATTCTAGGATATGAAGTGCTATTGTAGTACAAATTTTACTTGGTATCTCCAATGTTGGATGCAGTTCCTGTCTCCCCCTCCCCCTCCCCACTCATTGTGGGGTGTCTGTCAGGGGGTAACCACCCACTAATATGTCTGGTATTACCATCACAGCATTCTAGGATGTGCAAGTGCTATTGTAGTACAAATTTTACTTGGTGTCTCCGATGTTGGATGGAGATCCTGTCTCCCTCTCCCCTTCCCCCTTCGCCCCCACTCGTTGTGGGGTGTCTCTCAGGGGGTAACTACCCCCTAAAATGTCTGGTATTACCACCACAGTACTCTAGGATGTCCAGAACTATTGTAGTTCAGATTTTACTTGGTATCTCCATGTTAGATGCAGATCCTGTCTCCCCCTCCCCCTCCCCACTCGTTGTGGGGTGTCTGTCAGGGGGTAACCACCCACTAAAATGTCTGGCATTACCATCACAGCATTCTAGGATGTGCAGTGCAATTGTAGTACAAATTTGACTTGGTATCTCCAATGTTGGATGCAGATCCTGCCCCCTCCCCCTCCCACTCGTTGTGGGGCGTCTGTCAGGGGGTAACCACCCACTAAAACGTCTGTCATTACCACCACAGTATTCTAGGATGTGCAGTGCTATTGTAGTGTAAATTTTACTCGGTATCTCCTAAGTTGGATCTAGATCCAATTAACCCCCCCTTTTCAGTGCGTCTGTCAGGGGGAACCCACCCTCCAAAATGTCTGTCACTGGTCATTCTATAATCAGTAGAGTCTGCAGATATATTATATATTAATTTCATCTGGTATCTCATATATTGGATCTAGACCCAAAATCTAACGAGCAATTAGTGGTGCTTGTTAAGTAAGCCACCCATATATTTTCGGCAGACGGTCAGTTTCACAGTTTACAAGTCTACTCCTAAATACCAGTAGGGGTTACAGTCGGTATCTCGTTCGTTGTATCTCAACGGTCCGGGCTGCCGGTCTATTACTGGAGGCAGCATTGAAGTCTCCTGTGACGTGGAGACTTCAATGCTGCCTCCAGTAAGTAGTTATCTGTGATTTGGAGACTTCAATGCTGCCTCCACTAAGTAGTTTATCTGTGACCTGGAGAACTCCTACACCAAGTAGTTATCTGTTGATCCTGGCGACCTTCAATGCTGTCTCCAGTAAGTAAGTTATCTGTGTTCACGAAGACTTCATGCTTAAGACTGCAATGCTCACCTAAGTAGTTATCTGTGACCTGGAGACTTCAATGCTGCCTGTAGTAAGTAGTTATCTGTGTTCCTGGAGACTTCAATGCTGTCTCCACTAAGTAGTTATCTGTAATCTGGAGATTTCAATGCTGCCTCTAGTAAGTAGTTATCTCTGTTCCTGGAGACTTCAATGCTGTCTCCAGTAAGTAGTTATCTGTGACCTGGAGACTTCAATGCTGCCTCCAGTAAGTAGTTATCTCTGTTCCTGGAGACTCCAATACTGCCTCCAGTAAGTACTTATCTGTGACCTGGAGACTTCAATGCTGCTTCCAGTAAGTAGCTATCTCTGTTCCTGAAGACTCCAATGCTGTCTCCACTAAGTAGTTATCTGTGACCTGGAGTCTTCAATGCTGCCTACAGTAAGTAGTTATTTGTGTTCCTGGAGCCTCCAATGCTGCCTCCAGTAAGTAGTTATCTGTGACCTGGAGACTTCAATGCTGCCTCTATTAAGTAGTTATCTGTGTTCCTGGAGACTTCAACGCTGCCTCCAGTAAGTAGTTATCTCTGTCCCTGGAGACTCCAATGCTGCCTCCAGTAAGTAGTTATCTGTGACCTGGAGACTTCAATGCTGTCTCCACTAAGTAGTTATCTATATCCCTGGAGACTCCAATGCTCCATCCAGTAAGTAGTTATCTATATCCCTGGAGACTCCAATGCTCCCTCCACTAAGTAGTTATCTGTGACCTGGAGACTCCAGTGCTGCCTCCAGTAAGTAGTTATCTATATCCCTGGAGACTCCAATGCTGCATCCAGTAAGTAGTTATCTATATCCCTGGAGACTCCAATGCTGCATCCAGTAAGTAGTTATCTATATCCCTGGAGACTCCAATGCTGCATCCAGTAAGTAGTTATCTATATCCCTGGAGACTTCAATGCTGTCTCCACTAAGTAGTTATCTGTGACCTGGAGACTTCAATGGTGCCTCCAGTAAGTAGTTCATCTACATTCCCAGAGACTTCAATGCTGTCTCCACTGAGTAGTTATCTGTGTCCTGGAGACTCCAATGCTGTCTCCAGTAAGTAGTTATCCATATTCCTGGAGACTCCAATTCTGCCTCCAGTAAGTAGTTGTCTATACACCTGGAAACTTCAATGCTACATCCAGTAAGTAGTATCTTCATCCCTGGAGACTCCAATGCTGCCTCCAGTGAGTAGTTATCTCTGTTCCTGGAGACTTCAATGCTGCCTCTAGTAAGTAGTTATCTCTGTTCCTGGAGACTTCAATGCTGCCTCCAGTAAGTAGTGATCTATATTCCAGGAGACTTCAATGCTGCCTCCAGTAAGTAGTTATCTCTGTTCCTGAAGACTTCAACGCTGGCTCCAGTAAGTAGTTATCCATATCCCTGGAGACTTCAATGGTGCCTTTAGTAAGTAGTGATCTATATTCCTGGAGACTTCAATGCTGCCTCCAGTAAGTAGTGATCTACATTGATGGAGGCTTCAATGCTGCCTCCAGTAAGTAGCTATCCGTATTTCTTTAGACTTCAATGGTGCCTCCAGTAAGTAGTTATCTACATTCGTGTAGACTTTAATTTTTCTCTCTAGTAAGGTGTTATCCATATTCCTTGAGAATGGGCCACAATTGAAGCCTGAAAGTACTTGAGTTTTAGTAAAATACTATATTAATACTCACAAGTAAACAATTTATACTCAGTAATCTTGTGGGTTTCTTTTTTCAATTTAAGGAATTTTATGAGAATGGAAATTTGCCAAAAAAAAAAAAAAAAAAAAAAAAAAAAAAAGGACATAGCTTCAATCAGTCTGTATTTCTTGAGTCCTATAACAAAGGCTGATATGAAATTATGGTTGTGAAAAACACTGAACATGACAATTGTGTATTACTACATAGTTTTTAGATAGGTGCTATAAATTCATTTATGAAACCAGCTGATTTTAATAAAGAAAACTCATAATTATATAATTACAAAAAGCTTGGGTGTTTTACTTTTTAGCAATGATTATGAACAAGGACCAGCTCAAATGAGGGGAGAAATTTAGCCATTTAAGTTAAATGTAAAGAAATAAAATCAAAACCTGACGAATACTGAAAGCAAAAGCAATTCAATCCAGCTTTTATTTCTATGTATCTACCCATTTAAGGTGCATCTGGTTGCAAGGTCAAATTGCTAATTTATATTCAGTATTAAAAGTGAAATACCTTATAAAGCACTTAATTACATTACACAGGATAATTCCATTGTAATTCCATTGTCAAGTGGGTCTTTAACAACCGATGAATTCGCGAACTACCACCATAGTTGTCATGAACTCATATGAACCTCACTATTCTGCGAATGATCATCGTGGAGTTTACTTTCATAAAAATGAAAATACAATTGATGATTTCTTCTTGATGTTTTGTTAGGTCACATGTGGAGGGAAATTTTGAATATTGAACCAGATATTTGTAACAGTTAGTTTGACTTCAATAACTTGTTTCACACCCTCACTAATATCGCTGTGTCGCCGTCTACAAAGACCCAGCAATATTGTGAGGGTATGAAATTGACACTAAATAATGATCTCCCAGGAACAAAAGTATGATATTGGCAAACGCCTGCAGCAGCCACACCTGAATGGAACAAAGGTTGACGATTATGGTTAGTAAGCACTGAATATGATTTTCACCATTGCTATTTTTATTATTCTGTTATTATACGATTTTTCTATATATTTAACAATTTAATTCACTGGTAATGTAAACTATTATTCTTATATCATCAATATCATTAACACATTGTCTACAGTAGTGATTAGAAAATATGAGCCTTGGCATCCAATAGCTCAACCATACACATCCGTCGTTACAAGACAAACAGGCTTCATTGCTGTGTTACCAGACCATTTTCATGAAACATAAGGGGATGGGGTAAAGGAACACTTTAAGGCAACTGTATGTAGTACATACGCTCATAACGGTCCAGTTAGAGAGTTAACAAAGAGGAATGAAGAGATCTTTGGACAGCTTATATAAACTTTCTGAAAAACATATCAATGTTATTATAGGTATGCAACGAATGAAAGTTAAACTTGCCGTGCAACTGCTGTCCAAAAGTACTTATAAATCTTTTGATCACTTCGACAACCAAGGATGTTTGAAGAGAAGGGCTGGAAAATTACAAGCCATTTCATTCGGCTTGTTGATAGATAGTTTGATTTGTTTTATTCTCGACTGCCAACAGATAGAAAATCATCAAGAAATGCTTGCGTGACTAAACCTGTAAATGCAAGACAAAATCTTTCACTCTACCCTTTGTCTAACTTGCTGAAAATGGCAAAATAAATACTTGGCATGACATATACTTTAAATTACAGACTAAATCAGGCTGGGTTGGGGCACTTTTTTGGTTGCAAAAGTCAAATGCGAGCGTACGATCAGCACCCATCACCAGTTGCATTTAAACATCGTCTCAGAGCCCACCTTTTAAGAAAAGACAGCTCACTTGTAAGCTCAAAGAGCAGCGTTTAGAACTGCAACAGTGAACATGTAACATCCGCCTCATTTTCCCACGTCTCTGACAAGCAAGGCGCATCATTCGAAGACGAAGGAAATTCCCTTGAGAAAGAACCCAGTATATCAGCAATTTTATTTTGCTTACCAGTATTTAATAGGGATGATCAAAGTGACGACTTCAAAGTTGAAGAACAAACATGGGAAGATGCCATATGTTGGCGGGTTCATTGCTCGCAAGTTTCCACAACTGGAACATTTAGGAGCAAAAATAACAAAGGAAGATGACACAAAGATTGGTGCCATAAGCTTTAGTGAAGGGAAACTAATGAAACCTGGTGTTTCTTGATCATTTGAAATGTATGGATAGGATGTTTGATTCTCACCATGGGAGGAAAATGCTTTAACAGCCTTAAAAGGAGCGATAATTAAATTAGCGGATATAATTAGCAGTTACATCCAAATAAATTCAGAAATCGAAATATTTTGTTCCATGCCATACAGTTTTTAGAATTCGAAATTTGAACAGACACATTAGTAGTTCCAGAGAAGCGGTGCATAGATTGAACATGTTAGCGACATAGCTATATTTGTGCAAAATGTGATTTTATGGAGATCTGTTAAATGTGTAATTTAGACATATATTTATATTATTGTTTAGAATGTTCTTTAGAACTCGCTCATGATTATTTAATATATTAAGATATAGTTTTCATCCTGACTATTATTTTCCTTCGGAAACTTAATAGTATTTAATAACGGATAAAAAGAAGAAAGCAAAGGTAGGTTTTCTATATTTTCAATGTTATTTGGCGAAAATTTTCTAATGATCTCTCTTATGATTATTCTTCTTAACATAGTAGAATAGCTTAGAGTATTTAGAAAAATGAAAAAAAAGAGAAAGTAAAGGCAGGATTGCTATAGGTTAAGGGGCCTGACTGCGGTTATTGTGACGTACACTTAGCCGTTTAATCCTGTACCCCAGTTGAAGCTGCGCATGACAAGACCTTATATTCTCTAGGCCTTTGCATCAACTTGACCTACTCGGCACACCGAGCACTGGCTCAATTAAGACTTTTTTTTTCCTTTTTTCTGTGTTGCATTTGATTGTTTGCATATTTTATCATTACGTTCAATTTATTGTGAAATAACATTTTATTTTTTATGTGAATTGGTACTGCTTTTGTGTACATATTATAGTAAAGATTTTACTGCCTCTTCTTCTCTCCTCAACAATACCACGATGCACGATAACTTAAAATCATTCATTCATTATTCCTAAAAAATATAAACGCTACCTCCCTCTACCTCAAGTTAGCTGTGTATCACCGCAATGACGAATGATTTTGTTAATCATTTGTGCTAAATTTTACTGTGAAAAGCTTTGTTCTTTCTTTTACTATTTTGTTAATATTGTTCAACTAGACCGTCTCACTCGGCGCACGGGACACTGGCTCAATTAAGACTTTTTTTTTTATTGCATTTGATTGTTTTCATACTTTTTTTATTACGTTAAATTTATTGAGAAATTCCCTTTTTATTTGAATTGTTATTGCTTTTAAATACATACAGTAATATTTTAACTCTCTTCTCCTTCTCTCCTCAACATATCAACGCTCCCTCGTTCAGTCTCAAGTCAGCTGGGCGTGACGTCACCGCGGTTACGTACGATTTTATACATCTTTTATGCTAAATGTTATATTGAAAGCTAAATTTTATATTAAATGCTTTATACTTTAATGTATTTTGTCGAATATTGTTATCATTAAACTATATATTGTAAATGAAAAAATAAATGAATACAGTTTAACTTGTAAGACCCAGTAGGCCGTCGAATACAAGTATAAACTAGATAATTAGTCAGTTCGAAGTACGAGCATTTGTTCGGCAAACGATACAAAATTTTCTTGAAAATTTTGTTCGAAAAACAGAAAGTTCGACATATGAAATGTTCGACAAATGAGGTACCACTGTGTATATATATATAATATATATATATATATATATATATCTATATCTATATATATATATATATATATATATATATATATATATATATATTGTATGCAGTGAAACTGTGATGCCAATGATTTAAGCAAAGCAAGATGTGATAAAAAAAAGTTACATTGACTTTTCTTCCAATAGTTTCATCTATAAAAGTTTTCCAGGATTTTGGGCAGAAGGGATGGGAGGAGTGGCCCATCCTTGCCTCTATGTGAGCTGCCTATATACCTATGCTTTATCCCCACCTCTGGATAGGTACTATATATAGCTAGGCCTAAAGCCAACTCACCCTACTTCAGGATTAAAGCCAATCGCAAAAAATTCGCCAACTATAGCTGTTTCACTTAAGGTAGATTCTTTGATGAACCCTATGATTGCGAGACGTTTGTTTGGCGGCTGCTGCTTGGCTGGTAACGGGAGGTAGGCAGCTCCCAGCCAATCAGCGGCTGCCAAACAAACGTCTCTAGGCGGCACAAGGCTCACCCAAGAATCTACCTTAAGTGAACCAGCTATAGTAGGTATAGGACTAGGTGCTACGTCACTTCACGTTCTCCTTGAGGCTTAATTCGCATTATTGGTTGGGTCACGCTCCGTTCTCACTCTGCTCTCGGTCCAGCGCCTCATCGGCGTGGTTGGTATGGTATTAACGTTCCACCTCAGTGGTCGCGGGTTCGATTCTCGGCCATTCCATTGAGGAGTGAGAGATGTGTATTTCTGGTGATAGAAGTTCACTCTCGACGTGGTTCGGAAGTCACGTAAGGCCGTTGGTCCCGTTGCTGAATAACCACTGGTTCTATGCAACGTAAAAGCACCATACAAACAAACAAACAAACAGACATCTGGTCTGCTCTCAATCAGCTCTCAGTCACATCATTTCCTCTCCCTCAACACCAGTAGAAGTCTCACCACCGGATACGGAGGGTGTGTGACTTTTCTCAAGCCGATTCGGTAATACTAATCGCCATTGCACTTGATGATGATGATGATGAAGAAAGAAAGCTAAGTCGAAACAGGAGATTGATCATTGGGGGTTCATCCTATACTGCAAGATAAGAAGAGTCAAGGGGAATTTCATACTCGGTATCCTCGGCTCACTGATGATGATTGATAAGAGTAAAAGGAACCACCCCCCCTTTTTTTACCTAATAATTTTCCTGCCTTTTGTGATCCCATTGGGTGTTTTCTTTTGATTAGGTATCCATGTTTTCATGGGACAAATGGTAAAACTACTTGCTTATCTAGTATATGAAGGCTGAATCTCGACTACCTAGAGAACAGACCACGACCACCAGTTTCAATGCTTCCATTGAAATTCATGTAAAATTAGGGTACTGGATCGGACCGGGACTGGAGCAAGAACAAAGCACGACCGGAACTGTGGTGCGAATCAAGCATTAACTTACTAAATTAATATCAATGATAACTTTGGTCGCCATAATGCCTAGGCAGGTCTAACTTGGGAACAATGAAATATAAATCAACTCAACTCTGAAGTTCTTCCAGCGCCGTTGTATAGGCATTGCCTCGACCCATAACCAACCAACCAGTCTACCAGGAAATACCTTGAATATATAGAGTATAAAGTATGCCATCAAGACAGAAAAGGAGATCTAACCCAGTTGGAAGAAACAATAAGTGAAGCAAAAACAAATAACCTAGAGAAGATAATCAAAAGAAGGTTAAAGACAGGAAAGCAAGAAGAACCAGTATGGTTCACCAAAGAAATAAAGAAAAAAATAAGCCAAAGAAGGATATATAACAAATTAAAAAGGAAAGCCACATGAATAGAAGAAAAAAGATACTATGAAGAAGCATATCTTAAACAAAAACAAAAAGTACAGATAATAATAAAGTAAGCATATGAAGAATATGAAGAAAATGTTAGAAATGAGATAATGAATGATAAAAACAGACACTGGAAAATCTGGGAATATATAGACATGCTGAGAGAAAAGACCACATCAGAAAAAGAATGAATAAGAATATTCGATGAAAATAAGCAAGAGATGAAGGACGAAACCCTAGGGAAAGAGCTGGTAAAATTCTGGGAAACAATATGCCAAAAAGAAGAAAACAAAATAGTAGAGATATGGAATAAAAGCAAGAAAGAACAGTACAAACATGACATGGAAGAAAGGGTGAAAAGATTAGGACAGCAGATGAAATGCCATATATCTTTAAAGGAACACATGCATGGAGTGTATGACCTAACAGAGACAGAGATTAGACCCATGGAAGAAATCAACATAACAGAAGATGTAAAAAATCAACTTGAGAAAATGAAGGCAAATAAAGCACCAGGGCCAGATGGAATGAAGCCAGTTCTGTTCAAACTACTCTTACAAAGTAACAACCTTCAAAAAGAATTGGCAGAATGTTTAAACAGCATACTGAAGGGCAGGAAAACGCAGAGAAGCTGGTTTAAGTAAAAAACAACACTTACGCCCAAAAAACAAAACCCCACAGTCAAAGATCTAGGGCCAATTGCTCTAAGAAATGCATCATATAAAATTTTCATGGGGATCTTGAAAACCAAAATGGAAAAACATATTAGAAATATAGGAAAAATGAATGAACTGCAATCAGGCTTTACCGCACAAAGGAGAGGAATCGATAATTTATATATCTTACAATACTGCATACAAGAAACGTACAGAAGAAAGGATCCATTATTTGTAGTATCAATAGACTTCCAAAAAGCATTTGACTCAGTTAATAGAAAAAAGCTCATTGAGGTCATGATGAAATATAGGCTGCATGCAGAAGTAATAAATGCAGTTGCAAAGATATATACAAATGATGTAACAAGCCTATGCCTTAACAATATAGAACAAAAAGAGCTAGATGTAACTAATGGAATAAGACAGGGATGCAATGGCTCAACCATATTCTTTCTACTAATAATGTACCTGATGATAGAAAAATTAGAAAATACAACAGAAGGTTTTAGAAATTAAGTAATAAGGATAGTGGCGCTATTATATGCAGACGACGGATTAATACTAAGACACACACTAGAAGAAATAACAAAATCAATAAAAACCCTTATGGAAATCGCAAGTGAATGTGGCCTAAACATAAACAAGGACAAGAGTAATATACTAATATACAACGACTGGTACAGTATCGATGATGTGGAGAATATGGAGCACATAGAAGGAATAAAAATAGTTAAGAATATTAAATACCTAGGAGTGACAATCAACAACATGAAAGACGGCTTCAGAGAACAGATAAAAAGGGCCCAAAATAAAGCAAAGCAGATGGCAAATATGGCTAATGCAGTCATCAATAAAAGCTGTGGTAGAGTAAAAAATAGGAAAATTGTACTGGAAAGGACTAGCGATACCATCATTCATGTATGCCATGGAAGTCATGAAACTTGACAAGAAAACTATAAATGAATTTCAGAAGATAGACAATCAAATATATAGAGCAATTTTGAAAGCGCCAAGTTACACAGCAAGTTGTGCGTTAAGATCTGAAATAGGGGCCTCTTCCTGCCACTCAAGAGATATCAAGACTAAACTATTCTACCTGAAACATACACTGAAGAGTGGTGGAAATAGGCTCCTATATGAGATAACCATGGATCAGTATGAAAAAAAAAACCTGGATAATGCAAGTAAAAGAGTATATGAAAGAACTAAACATAAACTTGAGTAAAATTGAAGCAGTTAGAGACAAACAGTTAAGAGAAATATTAACAATTGGGACAGAAAAACATGGCAGAAAGAAATGAATGAAAAGTCAACGTTAAGAATCTACAGAAAATATAAAGAAAACATTAGAGAAGAAATCTGGTATGACAACACTGAAAAAACAATGCTGATCAGTAGGGCTAGACTAGGTATACTAGGATTAAATGATAGAAATAGGATAAAAGGAGAAGATACAAAATGCTTATGCTGTGAGGAACAAAATGAAAATTTAGAACATTTCTTACTTTACTGTCCAGCATACAATGAGATTAGAAATAGATATAGCTTTAAGCAGTAACCATATCAAGAAAATAAAGAGGAATTAGTAGCAAATATACTCTTATTGGTAGTTCTACTGAGGGAGGAAGTGGAGAATAGGAAAGATTTTATAAAAGAAATGTGGTATTTCGGAGAGAAGAAGCTCAAACAAACACAAACAAAGGAGGAATAAAAGAAGCAAGGGAGCCGTTTCAAAGACATATCCCACTTACTACTACTACTACTACTACTACTACTACTACTACTACTACTACTACTACTACTACTACTACTACTACTACTACTACTACTACTACTACCCAGTTGAAACTGAAAATTCTCGTCTAAGGTAGTCAAGGTGCTCAACAAAGCTCGGACCAGTTCAACAAAAAGATATTAAGTTGCCTAATTCCCAACTTTAGCGTGTATCTACGTACATAAACCACTAGTAGCTTGACAGGATCTAAATTCTTAAATGGAGGACCAAAAGTAGGGTCATAAACACAGAGGCCCTAAACCCCACATCTTCCTTCGCCATTACAAGAGCCCACCCCCCTTAGTGGTAGGCGCCCTTTTAGTCACTACCAAAGTAACGAAAGTCACTAATTATACTAAAAACGTTGAGCTAAATCTTTACAAAACTAGCTTATAAAGACAGACTTATTAACAATACTAAGATGAACTGAGTTTGTAGGTCTCGCAAAGCGCCATCGTTGGAGTGGGACCATAAAGAAAGAAAGAAAGAAAAAATAAGTAATGGTAACATGACACAGATTGATTTCCCTTCATGTATACTGTGCATGGTGATCCACTCTTACAAAATTTACCTGAAATCCCTTTGACCAATTCGGAGAAATTGTGAATAGAAGGTATGCTGACAAACTATCTAGCCATAAAGAGTATGTGGGCAGACGGGAGCCAGAAAGACATTTGCGCAGTCATACAGGAAGTTTTGCGGTCTTTCACTAGATATATTTCAATTCGTCTTATACCAGTTATGACAAGAAGCGAATGCTAATTATCATTTATGGTTCATCATCCTATGGAGGTTGTTGAACAACATTATGCTTAAATAATATCGCTCTTGATCCTTAGCTCGTTGTTAGCAAGAAAGTACGGTGTTTTGGATCTTATTTTCATTAATATCAATTGAAATGTGGAATTTTCCCTTTGTACTTATTACCGTTATGGTTAACTGTATCAAATTTAGTCCTGCCAATTAATGCTGGCTTCTTTGAGTTGTGAAACCAGGTTTCCTTTTAACTGATAATTAAACCAATCTCCCTACGGAGTCACATTCATCCACAACAAATGTAAACATAACTGATTCGTTTATACAAAATCAACGTAGTTACGCATATTTAATTTGTTCAGCTCAGTCTAGCAGCAGCAATGAACAATGGTCTAAAAACACTAATAGGTTTAATAAACATTACAATCTCATGGTATACATTATTATCATTATGTTTGATGCCTTTTATAAAACATATTATTTGACCCTTTCCACAAGGAAGTATCTATTTATTTTAATCTTGTCAGTGTAGGCCTAAAGGATTTAGTTTTTATTTTGTGCGACTGTCTTTCACGAGGACACATTTTCTCTTACAAGAATTTCTATGAAAGTTGATAGCTTGATACCAATAAAAGTAGGTGCAAGTAGGTTTTATGGTCCATTCGTATATAATTTAGAAAAAATCCATGATTATATCTAAAATACTTCATTAACATTGTATAAGAATTTACATCGCTCTTTAATAGCCAAATCTTTAAGAGATATTCTACGACGCTTTTCCTGCTCCTTTCTCATTACACAGTGAATCGCCACAGCAGTCACTCCATAAATATCCAACTCATCACCTGGAGGCGTTTACATCACGACGATATAATCCAGCCCAGATAAATGAAAACAGGTCGAGAGATAGGGATATTAATTTCGATTTGACTGACAATTCCATTATTTTAACGTAGATGATCGTTGGTTTTAACGTGGACGATCATCCGGCGAGGAGTTGCGGGTGAACTGATACTCAGTAAACCAAGGTCAGTAAACCTGATCGTGATTTGTGAATACCAGGACTTTCGCTTAGGAAAACGCAAAACCTAGGAAATTAGATAACTATAATCAGGAGAGTGGTGGGAGTCATTAGAGGGGTGGCTTAAAGGTAAATGTGAATAAAACAGAGGTTTTACTAAGCAGTAGAGAAGATATAGACAGAATAGTAGTAATACAAGAAAGAAGAGGCTCGATTATAAAACAGAGAAAAGTTTAAATACTCAGGATCGACTTTAAGTCAAGAAGGAGGATGTGAGGCTGAAGTTGACAGTAGGATAAAAGCTGCATGGGGGAAGTGGAGAGAGGTAGCTGGAGTGGTATGTGATTAGAAAATACCAATCAAGCTAAAAGTCAAGATATATAACACGGTGGAAAGACCAGTGTTAATGTATGGAGCAGCCGGGCTCTAAGAAGAAAAGAGGAAGTAAAGATGAGAGAACAGAGATATATCGCAGCATGAGAGATTGGACAATGATGAAATAAGAAGAAGGACAGGCCAAGTAAAGCTTACAGTGGTGATAAGAGAGTCACGATTGAGATAGTATGGGCATGTGTTGAATATGGATGACGATTAGAGAGTGAAGAGGGCTTGGGAGGAACCTGTTAAGAGGAAGTAGATCAAGAGGGAGACAGAGAATTAGATAGCGAGATAAAGTGAAGGACGATAGGTGGAGAGAAGAGGTTTGGTGGAAGATGATGCCTTTGATAGAAGGCAGTGGAGAAGGTGCATCAGGCAACCGACCCCTTAATGTAGGGATAACGGTGGGAAAGAAGAAGAGTTATCTAGTCGTGACACTTTTACATTTAGGAACCATTAACACCTCTGACAATTTCATACTAAGACTATAATCGACTGAAATGTAGGAAAGTGCATATGTGATGATCAAGTATCGTGATTAAAAAATTACCGAGCAACCATGGAGTGACAGCTTGCGTAAATTTCAATAAATCTCTAAAACGGTAAGTATTGAAAATGGTTTAAGAGACTCCAACACGAGACCCAGTGGAAGACAGAACACTAGAAAATAATTGACAATAACAAGGAATTATATAATGATTTAGCTATGCAGTAAAAAACTCATCCACCAAAAGTTCAAAATCAGAAAAAGGGCTAAAGTAAGAGACATCGCCGGACTAATAAATGTTTTAGATAGTTGATTTCATCACGGGTATTCAAAATATGATATCATGCTTACATGTCAACGAAAGGCTCTGGTCAGTGGCAATTCTACCCCTCAAAAAGTTGTGGGGGGTGGGGAGAACCCTGGGGCAAAGATAATTGTTGGGTGGGCATCATAGGAAAGGTGACTGTAAAAATAATTACAATTTTGGAAACATTTTGAAACTCATGGAGGAATGAATTTGACTCAAGTTAAAGGTTCATATAGAATTTTGGTTGATTCCTAAGCAAAACAACTGTAAAGCATCCATCTGATATTTTACCTGATTTGCATGATATGAAAATTTTACGTTTAAAACTATATACAGTTCCAAACAATACGCAAACATTAAAGAATGCATAGCACTTATAAATATAGTACACATTTGAACCAAATAAAGAAAGGTAGTAACTATAATGAACAGATATACATGGGGCATGTCATGACAATTCTGAAAAGGTTCAGTTTGACATTCAAAACTACATACGATCCCAACCAATATGCAAATTATTAAAGAATGTTAAGTTTATGTAATGCATATTTGCACAACTTAAAGAAAGGTATTAACTTATAAAATGAACAGACAGATATGGACCATGTCATGGCCATTCTGAAAATGCTGGTTTGACATTCAGAACTATATACAATCCCAAACAATATGCAATTATTAAAGAATGGCAAGTTTGTTTAATGCACATTTGAACAAAGTAAGGAAAGGTATTAATTAATGAAATGAACTGACAGATATGAGGCTTATTGTTAAAATTCTCAAAATGTTGTTTCGACATTCAAAACTATATACAATTCATGACAATATGCAATTATTAAAGAATGGTAAGTTTTTATAACACACATTTGAACACAAAACAGATATGGACCATGTCGGGACAATTCGCAAAATGTTTAGTGCAGTTTGATTCCTCGATTATCATGTCGGCTGTCAAACTCATCTATAAAACTAAGTCAATACTCTCAGTCCGTTTACTTTCAATTGATAATAATGCAGTGTTACTTAGTTTCTCACTAGTCATTGAATTTCTAAGAAATGTTTTTACTATTTTCATTTTGTGAAAACTTCTTTCACAAGAAGCACTAGTAACAGGAAGTGTTACTAGCTGGCCCCCGTCCCCCTAGAATCGCCACTGGCTCTAGTTAGTGTTGCACTTCTGTTCATAGTAAAGAAAGAAACTAAGAAACAAAGCAGGAAAGAGGAAACCTGAGTCTACGGGTATACAGTCCATGGCAATGCTATTTACACGACAAGACCACAAAAAATCTTAATTTCTGACCTTTAGTGAATATGGATTACGAAAGCTTTTTGTTCAAAATATTGTTTTCACGTAAATAGTGTTTTAATTGTCACTTTTAATTTCATACTACACTGTTAGAGTACAACAGAGACTTTCATAAGTATACGGATCACCTAATAGTCTCTTACCAAAATGGAAGCTACATTAACATATCGACAGAAGATACCCTATTCCTCTGACGCTCTTTTCATGCTATCAGTCGAAATTATTCTTTATATGAATAAATTTACTGATTTGATCATATTTTAGTAAAAATAAAAATTTTAAGTAAACAGATAGGTAAATATGAGGTTTTATTTATTAATAGATGATACTAAAATTTATTTATAAGAAAAAGAACCAACCACACGTCTCTCATCCACTCACGTTTTGTTTTCGGTCTCTTCCCAACCTCCCAGTGTTTGGCGATATCGTGTCCACGGGAAAATGGTAAATGTTTCCGATAATTAGCAATGTTGATAGTCTTACGAAGTTTGTTGTTGTCTGGTGGCTCTCTTGAGGGGTATTCTGTATTGAAAATGGGCTCATGACACAGTTATTAAGAGGGTTAATGAAGAATACGTAAGAAATAAGAGTCAATGTGCCGCATGGCCATTCTTGTGACATTGCCGAGGCGGATGATCACATACGGCTGAGGTTGTTTCGACTCTTATTTGGAGGGTTCAGTCAACAAAGGGGTTTCCCTGACTCGTACTGCGCTACAGTGTGCATTGGTGTCTTCCAGTTATAAAGAAAATACCAATTAGGGCATTCTTCCTGTTCATATATTACGTTATCTTCCACCGGGTTAGCTATATGTTTACCAGGCCAGGGCAAACCACTTAGCATAGCCTAATATATATGCTAGACTTGCTAACAGACCTACCACCCCCCCTGATCACAAGCCTTTGTTTCAGAGTTGGTGTGGACTAAGATCACTAGTTTATAATGAAAAAAAAGTGCCAGGAACGCATCCCTTGATCAGATTTTAAGTCGCTAGAGGTAGCCTAGGCTATCCTAAAACTCTCCTAAGGTTCCCTCAGTTGTGATAAGAGGTCTATGTAAGGTTAGGTTAAGGAACTGATTGGAATCTGGGCCAAACCAAAAAGATCAGAGTAAATCTACGGAACAACTCTGAGGTTGCGACCACCTTTCAACCCACCTTCAGTAAAGTACTTGACACGTCCTAACACTGGAGATGGGAACCATTCACGAGTCTCATGTCTCGAGGTGTTGCTCCCACGACCTGACTAGTGACTGGTGCCTTTCTGCTGTCAGGACGTGTTAAAGTTCTTTTTCTGAAGGTGGGTCCGAACATGGTTAAGGTGGCTGCAGCTAGGGTAGATCATCACAGCAGGCCAAGCAGGCCACCTACCATCAATGCAAGCCACCCTCCGAAAAAGTACATTATAACGCGTCCTGACACCCGAGATGGGCATCAGTCGCGACTTGTTGTTGGTGAGAAACGGAGCTAAAGACCTCTACTCTCCTTTCGAAGTAAGTATTTTCTCCAAAGTTAGAAATTAAGGCCAAATTTTAAGATTTAAACAGAGGGTACTGAAAACGGTCTCAAACGTAGTGCAAATCTCACCAAAACGCGTTCAACATTTTTACTTACAACTCGAGGTATTTAGAAGATTGACGCCATCTCGATGTTTACGGAGTAGCTTGTGTCAATAAACTAACCATTTCCTGTGATAAATCCGCACACCACTTGTACCCACAGACGCTGGAGCACTTTTATCACAACAATCGAAACACGATTTCTCATCAACAACAAGCCAGGCGTAAACAGCTGTTGGGGTAGAAGATGACGAGAAGCGTGCTCTTGGCTAATTTTTAAATAAGTAGTAAAACATCAATATTTTACATATTTATGATGATTAATTTGAAAATATTCGTTATTGAAAAAGTAACTCGACTCTGACTCAAATTTAAGTATTATTTTTCTGAATTAGAACGTTCTTTCAAGTTCTGTATTATGACGTCACGACATCTTGACTTTCGTACCTATTGTAAATAATTGCTATACTCAACTGTCATTGCAGAACAGTTTACCAGTTATTCATGCAGATTGTTATCAGCTATACATAATTGTTATAATCGTAATGCGCATATATATCTTTATTATTTACTTTTTGGATATATGAAGATGTTTTACTGCTGGATTATCGCCGTAGTGTGACGCAATCGTTTTCGGTCCATGGGCCTCTTGTCTGTTTTCGCACCATAAGAAATTATGGGGCCGTAATTTGCAATGACCAGAAAGTCGTTAAAAGAGGAAAGTTAGCATTGAGGGGCATATGTTTTGACTGAGAAAAATACAAATTTATTCAATAGCTAGCTTGTAAAAAATACTTGGTTATAAACTTGATTGACAACTAAGCAGCATGTCTACTATGGGTTTCAGAGACAGTGCAAAGCAGGTTTTTGGGCAATACCTATTTCTGTAACGAACACTCTTAACAGAACGAGATTTTGCTATAGTGCATTACACCCAGTGCCGTAATTTATAAGGGTATCGTGAATCACTAATCGTAAAGAATAACGACACTTGTCCTTGTACCAAGAGACAAAAACTCCATTATGCAGAAATGGATACGAACACGCGTATAAAGCTCCACCTACCCTCTCCCCGAACCCCCCCCCCCCCCTCCACCGCCATCCCTTTTTTTTCTTCTTCGTCCCTCCGCCTTCCTTTCTCTCTCTCTCTCTCTCTCTGCTCGTCTCTCTCTCTCTCTCATCTCTCTCTCTCGGTATCTCTCTCTGTGCCATTCGGTATGTGTTGACCCTCCAAAACTGGGTATAAGAACTACACACAAAACGTTGAAATTGGTGAAATTAGGCTATGTATTGGAAGTATATATACATAAATATTAAAGCAATTTTATCATTATTGCATTACTATGACAACTAGAATTCATGGAAACAGTTTATAACCTGTTAAGCGTCACCCACGTAATAATACCGTTTACACCGCGATCTACTCGGTAGCGCCTTCAACGGGATATTACGTTCAAGACTTTAACTGTGCTTGTCAAGCCCGTCAGCCCCGTAATAATACGTTTACCACTCGTATAGAAAGTGTAGGAACATCATTTGGTAACACCTCTCAGCACATGGGAAACTTATTTCCAGCCTGGCAACTCTTTCCTGGTGGTCGCTTATGCTAGAAACTGCCTGTCCCTGTTGGTTTTTCTTTCAATACGCTTCGGGCGTTTATCGAGACAAATTGGATTTCGCGTCTTTCACAATGAATGTCCCAAAGAGGAGCATATTTCTTTAGGTGAGATCAATCAAATACTAGATGAGGAGTGTGATATTGATAACCTATTTGGATTGATGAGAGCTCTAGTTCTGAATCCTCCAGTGATGATTACAAACTTTTTCTTCCAATTGCGGGAGTGAAGGATGACTTTTCTTTGCCGAGTGACTGGACTCCGAGAGAGAGAGGAGAGAGAGAGGAGAGAGAGAGAGAGAGAGAGAGAGAGAGAGAGAATTTCCTACAGTTAATTACAGTATGAATAACAAGCATAATAATCAATATTAACTTTGAAAAACTATCATCAGTGCTATGATCGCTGATTACAAAAAAAGCGTGACGGTACGTTAGCAGCGAGCTCATCAGGGCGGACGCTTAACAGATAAATGGAACGGCGTATGTGTGAAGCCTCCACCCTAATGTGGCAACGATGATTTTGGCCATTCTTAGCATGCAAAACATTAAAGTTTACATTTATTTCTGGCATAAACGATTATTTAAGAAATTCAAAATACTAATAAAGACTGAAATCAATGAAAACTAGCTAGCAAAACAAAAAGCAAAAAAAAAAAAAAAAAAAACGTAGTCGTTCCTCTATGCACTTTTCCGTATTCGTTCCTCTATGGTTTTCGGCAGCCAAATGTACGAAAACGTTAGAAACATTTGATTTTATCTACGTTAGAAATATCTGTAATTTTTCGGGTAATTTGGTTGCAAAAAAGGGATAATATACATGAATTAAATCAAAATTTTTAAATAACAATGTAAATTTAAACTAAATAACGAGTAAAGTAAACAGTTTAGGGAATAAAACTTTGCAGTTTCGTCGTCTGTCGTCGTCTGCTGTTTGTAATTGTGTTTATGGCGCGCGCGCTTAGAAACCAGGAACAGCAACGGGTTTAAAGTGCAATGTGGAGTGAACTGAGACCAAAATGTGTATAATAACAATCAAATAAGCACTGTGGAGTTTCAGTTGTGATGGCAGTAAGGATAAAAACCGCCGATTACAAGGTAAGAATGAATTCAGTTCCAACCATAACCCCGGGAATAACAAGTTTCATACTTTCACTAATATAGGCAACAAAATGTTGTTTTATTGTGCTGATTACAACTGCAATCTTGAGTAAGATCAATAAACGTTACATACATACGCTAACATTGTTCAAATGAGTGCTGGGAAGGCTGGGGAAAGATGGTGGCCGTCACTGATGAGAACCGTCCATGAAAAACGTAGCCGCCATATTGGATTTCAAAACTGCCTTGAAAACATATTTTACGAAGAGCTCACATGCTTATTTTAGTTCGTATGGGGCTTTCATATATCACAATATGTTGACGAAACTTCAGTCTTTTAAATGGTATGCTTAGAGTTGCAATTGTATTCATGTTTCACCAATTAAATATCGAGTGAATAAGACCCGTCCACCGTGATGAGGGTTGGCCTGTCGTGATATTCTACCCTATTTAAATAATTATCCAATGGACTCTTCTTTCTACCGAAAAAGCGCTGTGTTTCCATGGCTCCCTGACGGTCATCGTCATTGTTGACGATTGTTGTGAAGAAAGTGCCCCAGCGTCTATGGGTACAAGTGGTGTGCAGATTTAGCACATGAAATGGGAAGTTTGTTGACACAAGCGACTCCGTAAACATCAAGATAGCGTCAATCTTCGAAACATTTTTAGTTGTAAGTAAAAATTTCTAAAGCGTTTTGGTGAGATTTCCACTGCAGTAGGCCACCCTTTTCAGTACCCTCTGTTTAAATCTTAAAATTTGGCCTTAATTTCTAACTTTGGAGAAAATACTTACTTCAAAGGAAAGGGAGTAGAGGTCTTTAGCTCCGTTTTTCACCAAGAAGAAGTCGCGACTGATGCCCATCTCCGGTGTCAGGACGCGTTATAATGTACTTTTTCGGAGGGTGGCTAGGTGTTGATTGTAGGTGGCCTGCTTGGCCTGCTGTGATATTCTACCCTAAATAGTTAAATTGCAGTATAAGGTCATGAATTGTGTAAATTTTTTAAATAATCGTGATTATTAATTTGAAAATATTTGTTGTTGAAAAGGTAACTAGATTCCTTACTCAAACATCTACAGTTTTGCTGTGAATAGTACCTACAGTGTTGTTAAGGGGGCCGGCCGGCTAATGCCATTTTTTAAGGACAGGACTTTGATATTTATACCACTTAACAAGGTGACTTGGGGCATCTCCAAACCGCATATGATTTTCGCCTCTGACCTTCGGTTTTGTGATGCCAGGGCGATTTATCCCTAAAATAACCATTTTCATACATTCAACTTACCTGTCAGATATATACATAGCTATCGACTCCGTCGTCCCCGACAGACATTCGAATTTCGCGGCACACGCTACAGGTAGGTCAGGTGATCTACCTGCCTGCCGCTGGGAGGCAGGACTAGGAACTATTCCCGTTTTCTAATCAGATTCTCTCTGTCGCTGGGAAGGTAAACATATGTTTGCTTTCCCTCCTGATTTGATTTTCGTGTTTCATCGCCATCGATCTTCTGGGCCGACTTTTACAGGGAAGTACTGGATCGGTGGTTTGGCATACGTTTTTAATAACTTTTTAATAACTTTTAATGAATTAACTTCGAAGTTTTCGAAGAAAGAGTATGTGTAACTACCGAAGTGTTCGGTAGACAATTACATAGTTTGCAAGAAAGGGAAATATAAATATTTATTCATTGATGAAGTGTAATAAATGTTAGAATTTGATTGAGGAAAATAAGGTAACTTCCTATTTGAGGAAGTCAGAAAACATAGAACTAGATATGCTTTCTTTAGAAGCTTTAATAGCCCTCGTTCTGACAAGCAGTTAGAATATTAACAGTACTAGTAGTGTTGTTTCCTCATCACCTTCTTACTTCACAGAAACTACAAATTCATTTGCAATTTGAAGATAAAGGAATGTAGCTCAAGATACGAGCTATTATAAGGTAAGAAGTGATTATAGTGTTCCCCATTGCATTAGAGGGTGCGTCTGATCGGCTCTGTCTCGCTCCCAGGCCTAGACCTCTTCCAAGCTCACAGGCCCAGAGGAGAAGGAATGTCGAAAGCCGTACGGAGGTTATGGAGAATCCCCACCGATCAGGCGTCCCCTCGGTCAGGTTTCTGTAGAACGTCCCAGACTGCCAGGATAGCCATTGGAAAGGAAAGGCATCCTAATTCCAATGTGTTCCCCTTATTATTATCGTCTTAACGAATAAGGGAGAAAAACATTCAACGGCGTAGGTTAAATGCAAAATGCAAGATAATCTCGTCTGGTTATCGGAACCTCAGAAGAGAGAAAGGTTGCGGTAGAGGCATTGCCCTATCCGGGTTCGTCCCCCCGTACAGTTGGACGGGGGGGGGCTCTATCCCATGGGGGTTTGAAATAGTTATTTCAATAAATTCCTCATCGGTACATGTATATGAAAATATATCTATTCTGAGAAGTCGAATTAGATATTAAAGGATATTTTGTTAATCGAAGGATCTCGTTTAGTGATTACACACATATATATTTTTAAGCTTCTAGCTCCTTGGGCATGAAGCTCCGGTAACAAGGCTCAATGCGCCTAAAGCGTCTGAAACAAGGCAAAGCGTTCTGAAACGAGGGCAAAGCGTCTGAAACGAGGCGCAAAGCGTCTGAAACGAGGCGCAAAGCGCCTGAAGCACGATGAACCAGGATCTTCATCGGAAATGGAAGTCCTTCTCATTCAGAAGAAAGGGAGGGCTATGTCGAAAATGGAAGTATTGTCGAATTCTAAGCAAGAACAAATATACAAGAGATCGGAACCTTCCGCACACAAAACCTTCCGCACAAGCGGAACCTTCCAGAAGGCGGAAGATTCCAGATTCAAATAACCTTCCAGACGTACAGAAACTTTCCAGGCGAGGATCGCCTTTCAGATGCTCGAACTTTCCAACAAGAAAACGTTTCCAAGGGCGATACGTCTTCTAGGATCCAGGAGTATTCTGATCACGATACTCCTCCCAGGCGCCAGGAGTATTCGGAACGCGATACTCCTGCCAAGCACCAGGAGTATTCCGACGAGCACGATACTCCTCCCAGGCGCCAGGAGTATTCGGAACGTGATACTCCTACCAGGCGCCAGGAGTATTCTAGGCAAAGATCTCCTGCTTAGCGCCAGACACTTTCTCCTACAAGAAGAGCCTGACAACCGCCGAGAGTCCTCCAGACGAAGGGTGAAAGACATTCAAGGCTTTTCCTGATAGGGACGGGAGTTGTCGCGCAGGCGGGGCCGTTGCCCTTGTCAGGATCGTCTTATTGCAATAAAGGCTAGAGCAAGTTCGTTTTTTCCAGGCAGGGAACTCAAGATGTAGCACAGGCTGCCGTAGCCCTTGTCAGGTTAGAGTCGATACTGCGAATAGCCCTTCACCTTTCGAAAGGAAGCGCTCTCCTTCGGTTGCTCAATCTTGCCCCAAATTGAGGAATGGAAGATAGAGCAGAATTGTGAGAATTAGTTCAGTATTAGTAAGAGGATATTAAAATCATCCTCCTTCCAAATAGATTGCAACCAACCATTTACAGAAGAGGGGCAATCGTTTGGAAGTTGAACAGATTCTACGAGCTCTCATTCATTGATTAGAGGCTCTTCCAGATAAGAAGGCGTAAAATACGGACTTATCTCCAAGATAATAAAAGCTGGAGAGATTCTCTTCGATCCTCGGTTGTCATTTGCAATATCTTTCGACTAATACGTCATTCGGGATTATTGACGAAATGAACGAAGAGAGTAAGATTTCTATTCTTTCTCTGCATGTCAGAAAGGAAAGAGTGTCGTAGAAGGCTTGCTGTATATGACTACTGAATGACAAGTCATAATACGCATACCATAGTTGCCTTTCTGGTTCGCTACGGAATTGTCTATATCCTTAAAGGATTTTACTAGTAAAGACTTCGCTTAAAAGGTTTATTACGACAATACCTATTCAGCCTCGGTATTTAACAAAGGTTGTTTGCCTAAAATTTGCATTATTGAGAGTTTTCTTAGACTCGAGAATAATTTTATTATCATCCATTCATTGAAAGGAGTAAACTGGCAACTCAGAATGAAGGCAGCCAGGCAGTGAACGACACGGCTGTAATTGTGAGCCAATCTAGTACCATCCGGTTCTCGGTCGTGAACGGTTGGTTACATCTTTCTCTCCTAAAGGATCGAATGCTTCACCGTATATTTCCCCATAAAATCAGGGACTTAACCACGAATTGAGGGATTTTTTTTTAGGCAAACATGAATAACATCGTATTCGTTTTGCTAAGGATATCTCTCTGCCTCGGCGAGGAAAGAATGTAGTAGAAATTCCCTTAAGATAACGATACGCTTAAGCCTTATGCAACACGTGTTAATTACAGCGCTCCTACTATCCTTACAAGAGTTTCCTAGATGAATGCTGTTACCACAATGTGATAAGGATTATAAAGAATTTAATTCGGCAGAGCACGATTTAACATTCATTTGGAAAGAGTTGTCAGACCCTGCGGAAAATAAAATATCAGATATCTTCGCAGGCAGAAGATGAACGACCTTCTTATAGATTGCTTCCTTTTCCTCGAAACAAGAGAGGTAGCAAGATACGCCATCTTTAAATTTTAAGAGGGGAATAAACTTTAGTTTTTTTTTCCCCTAGTTGTATATATTCTTAACACATATTAAAATAAATGGGCATCTAAGGAAGAAGATGAATGCATCATTTTGGCAATAAAAGGTTGGATTCACAGAAGTCACGTTCTTCTTTCAGCATGTGTCGGAAGGTTTTTCTAAGAGATTTGATCGGAATCTATTATAAATATTGGACCTGAAAAACCTATTCACTCTTGAGTCTGTACTGCGTGCTAGAACTGACCAGAAGTAAATATGAATGAGAGGATTTTTCAAAGGGAAGCCTTGATAATTTCCTTTAAAATATGTTGAAAGACATAGAAGGTTGCTGCAGAATCGTGCTAGAATAGAAAAGTTGGGGAAAACTGTCCCTCTTCCGATAACCTCCCTGTGAACTACATAAGGATTTTCTTCCCTTTCAGAGAGAAGAATCACCTTGGTAATATGCTATCAATGAACACAGTGAAAAGATATATTCTGTCTAGACAAAGAATATTAGAGATAGTAGAGAATTAAGATCTTCGGATCTTATACAATACCTCTATAGCTATAAGATTAAGAGATCTTATACTTAGAATGGGATCCTAATTTGGGCCTCAGATTCCGTGGTCCGACAAGATGGAACTGCTCCTAATCAAATGTTTCTCTTGGTCCTGAACGATCAAGAGGACAAGTGAAATTTTGGGCTTTAGAATCTGGAATCAAATTCTATGACGACTCGGCAAATGGGTTTCTGGCCAGCATAGTAGGTTTGGCAAGAGAACTAAAGCCTTTTATTCCTGGATCAACGCTGTTAGATAGAGGTTTCGTTGTCCGGGTAATGTAGTGACATTGTCATCTACAGAAGAAGAAAGGTTTAAAACGTTTACTGACAGAGTCTTTGGAACGCGAGAAGGGCTCAACTACTTCCCAAAAGGTTCAGAGAGATACATTCAAGAGCTAGAAATCAACCAATTTCAGCTCAGAATCTCTTTAAAGTCCAAGCTCCTTCCCTTCCTTCGGGCAAGGATAGGGAAGCTTCTGCAACGAGAAAACTCATCAACATGTAGGATGAGAACTCGTTAGCAACGGAAGTATGCATTAATGATCCTCCTCGGAGGAAGACTTGTCTCTTGGAATTTTTTTTGAGATTTCCTATTGTCTACGGGATGGAGCGGACTAAATTGTGATGAATGTGCAGGAGCAATTAGCGTCTTTGGTAGGAGTACTTTCTAAAGATCATACTCGTAAAAAGGATGATAGACTTCTGATTAAGAGATCCAAATACCGATCTCCTGTCGGGGCGCGACGAACCCTACAGGGAGTTGTCGCACAAGCGGCCATCTCTCTGGGGGAGCGATGCGTTAGGCAGGGCGAGACATGGGAAAGGAAGTAACTCCTGCCAAGCGTCTGCGCCAACTAGGAGCCAGGCGCCAAGTAGGCGCAAAGAGCCTGACTTTACTATAGATCGTTCTAGGCCAAGATCTTCATCCAAGCAACAAGAGCCAACTGGAAGAGAGAACTCCTGATAGGAGTATAGCGCCCGCTAAGCGCAATATACTTGCCATTCCGAAAAGGCCATTCCATGAGCGATACTCCGACCAAGTCACAGGTAGTATCGGAACTAGATGTCGCCTTCCAGAGGTCAGGAGTATTCGGGAAGAGGATACTCCTGCCAGGCGCCTTGAGTACTCTGACCTCGATACTCCTCCCAGGAGCCAGGAGTATTCTAGACTTTTTACTCCTACCAGGCGCCAGGAGTATTCGAAGGGCGATGTGCCTACCAAGCGCCAGGAGTAATTCTGAGCTTAATACTCCTAACAGACGCCAGGAGTATTCGGAACGCGATACTCCTGTCAAGCACCAGGAGTATTCCGATGAGCACGATACTCCTCCCAGGCGCCAGGAGTATTCGGAACGTGATACTCCTACCAGGCGCCAGGATATTCCGATCACGATGCTCCTCCTAGGAAAGCGATAACGTCTGAACCAGGCGCCAGGAGTAATTCCGAGCACGATACTCCTCCCAGGCGCCAGGAGTATTCGGAGCGCGATACTCCTGCCAGGCGCCAGGAGTATTCAGAGGACGAGGAGTCTTCCGACCGCGATACGCCTCCCAGGCGCCAGGAGTATTCGGAGCGCAGTACTCCTGCCAGGCGCCAGGAGTATTCTGAGCTTAATACTCCTAACAGGCGCCAGGAGTATTCGAAGCGCGATACTCCTGCCAGGCGCCGAGGATTATTCGGAGGAGCGATACTCCTGCCAGGCGCCAGGAGTATTCAGAGGACGAGGAGTATTCCGATCGCGATACTCCTCCCAGGCGCCACCAGGGAGTATTCGGAGCGCGATACTCCTGCAGGCGCCAGGAGTATTCTGAGCTTAATACTCCTAACAGGCGCCAGGAGTATTCGAAGCGCGATACTCCTGCCAGGTGCCAGGAGTATTCGAAGCGCGATACTCCTGCCAAGCGCCAGGAGTATTCGAAGCGCGATACTCCTGCCAGGCCGCCAGGAGTATTCGAAGCGCGATACTCCCTGGCCAGGCGCCAGGAGTATGCTGAGCTTAATACTCCTAACAGGCGCCAGGAGTATTTGGAGCAAGATGCGCCTTCCAGACGGCAGGAGTATTCGAAGAGTTTTTTACGACTGTCAGGCGCCAGGAGTATTCTAAACAGGATACTCCTCGCGCCAGCCAGGCGCAAGCCAGGCGTTAGGCTTCATCCAGATGAGATCCAGTTTCAAAGAAAGTCCTAGTCTTTCTTTGAAACAATGGTGATCTCTAAAGCATTTCATAAGTGACTTGATGATACCTTCAAACAGCTGAGAATTTAAAAAGCTCTAAAGTGCGAGCTTTTGCAAATTCTTGTTCTTTTCGTAACAATATGTCAGAAAGACATATTAGCTTTAACATATAGGAGATGCAATTATGGGTTGACTACTCATTTACACGAAGGACTTCAAGTTAACCTACGAGAGATTCTTCTCTCTTGGTTTATACGTATTCAGCGGATACGTTTGCTGGGATAAGGAGCCGACACTGATCCTTTAATAATGAGTTGAATTTATTTAACTCAATGATTTTTATTGGAGGTTTGAAAGGAGTTTTGTGGATAAACTCTCTTTCAATTTGAGCGCGAACCCTCATGTTAGGAACAGGTGATCGGATCGGTGTTGCGCTCCTTAAATAAGTGCGTGTTTGTCATATAAGCGATGTGCTCCCATTGACAAACGCCAGTTAGGATTCTGTCGAGTAAGTGGAAGAGACCCCATCGACAGATCCACAAGAACTCTTGGCCACAGATCACTATCTCGCTAAGGCTCTTGAGATGAAGCAGACTCCTATGCAATAGCTAGGAAGTCAATCCTTCGTCTAGAAACACAGAGGAACTAAGGTCCTATAAATACCCTACAACATATGTTGTTTACCTGTCTAGTCAGTAACTAGCTGTCTCTTGCCCTCCACCAAAGGGTGTCAATCAGCTATGTATATAATCTGACAGGTAAGTTGAATGTATGAAAATGATATTGTTATGATACAATAAAAGTTTCATACACTACTTACCTGGCAGATATATACAATTAAAGACCCACCCAGCCTCCCCGCAGGAGACAGGTGGAAGAGAGAATCTGATTAGAAAACGGGAATAGTTTCCTAGTCCTGCCTCCCAGCGGCAGGCAGGTAGTCACCTGACCTACCTGTAGCGTGTGCCCGCGAAATTCGAATGTCTGTCGGGGACGACGAGTCGGATAGCTATGTATATATCTGCCAGGTAAGTAGTATGAAAACTTTATTGTATCATAACAATATCATTTTTCAAATTCTATCTCCTCCCTTCATTTTAATATTAAGACCTGGGATTACTACCATATATAGACCTGGTGTAGACCTCCAATTGAATGAGGAGTTTTTTTTTCTAAAAGTCATTTTTTTGCTAGATATGAATTTTTCATTATGGTTAAAAAATAAACCCTATAAATCTGGAAAAAAAAAATTATAAAACTATGAAACAAATATTGGAAAAAAGGGCTTGATTTGATTGTTCTATAATGTCTTTCTGAGTTATATACCTAATTTCAATGATATAGCTTTAAAACTAAGTGAGAAGATAGATTTTGAAGGTCAATAAGTATAGTTTTGAGATACCCATGTTCAAAGTTTCCCTTTGTATTTTTATTAAGACAATGTTAATAAATAAGGATTATTATGAATATATATTTCTTTTTTGTGTATTAATAAACCAAAACTGTTATTTATCATAATTAAATCATAAATTATGATCCCTTTGCTCATATATCGCAGCCTGGGGCACTCTCTCTCTCTCTCCTTCACTAACTCTGCTTATTACAGCGAATTTTCTTCTTCTGTATGTTAGCGAGATGTTTTCCTTGCATTTTCCTCTTTGGCATGATGAAATTCTTGCCGAAACAAAGATAAACAAACATAAATGCAAGAGAATGTCAGAGGTGAAACTTGAAGGTGTACTCTTTACAAAGACCATGTTAATAAATCATGATTGTTATGAGTTTCATATTCATTTTTGGGTATAAATAAACCAAAACTATGTTATTTATTATAAATGAAGATCCCTTTGCTCAAAGATTGTAGCCTGGGGTACAGTGTGACGTGTGCGTCATGGAAGATGGGGGCGTTACTTACTATGCAACCCTCCCTCTCTTCACTAACTACGCTAATATTGCGTATATTATGATATTCTGTAATCGTATTTGAGCGAATTTTCTGTGTATGTTAGCGAGATGTTTTGCTTGTCTTTTCCTCATTGGCATGATGAAATTCTTGCCGAAACAAAAATAAACACATAAAAGTAAGTGAATGTCAGAGGTGAAACTCGAACGTGTAGACCTGGGGTTTGTGCTCGCACCGAGTTGTGTTGGTACTTGGTAGCTGACTGTTCCCGTCTGCGACTCATGGAATCTCTACAGATCCCATTGATCATTATTTCCTTGACAATAATTATCAAAATTAACGATAACAGAAAAAATATTGCATTTTCTTGTACGGATCAATGTTTTTGGCTTATTGAGTTACGTTTACTAATTACCCTGTAACTACGAAAGTAAGAGGAATTTTAATTAAATATTTTGTATACGCATTCTCAATTGCCATATGAAGCTCCATGAATTTTTCATAACTGCATTTATCGCCCCATACCCCCATATATAAGGGTTCCGGCCGGCCCCCTTAACGCTTTTCTTTAGTTTATCAGTGTTGCTAATTGGTATGTATTTACCCTCCAAACTGGTTTTAAGACGCACAAAACTGGGAAAAATAAGTGAAATTAGCATATCTATTTGTAATGTATATACATATTAGAGCAATTTTATCATTATTGCATTACTGTGACAACTAGAATTCATGGAAACAGTTTGTAAGTGCATCGGCGTATGTGTGAAGCTCCACTAAATTGGCAACGATGACATTTTGCCGTTGTCTACTTGTATCTACTTTAGAAATATCTGTAATTTTTTGGGGTAAATTTGGTTGAAAAAAAATGGATAATAGAGATGAATTGATATAAACATTTGTAAGTAACAATTTAAAGTTAAACTGAATAATGAGTAAGGTAAACAATTAAGGGTATAAAGCTTTGCACCTCATAAACTGTAGTCATGTGCTGCCCGCAACTGCACCTCATAAACAGTGTAGTCATGTGCTGCCCGCAACTGTTTGTGGAGAGACCGCTTAGGAACCAGGAACTGCAGTGTAGTTCAAGTGCAATTTGGAGTGAATTAAGACCAAAATGTGGCCCAATTTTCGAAAACATGTAGTAAGAGATTATACAAATCGTATTTTCAGGCCTAATTTTCGTAAAACGGTAAGGGGGGAACCTATTGGGTAACCGGGGCTTTTGGGTGAGGGGGAAACAAAAACGACGACAATTAACACTAGGAAATCCACGAAACGGCTGTGTGGCTGACCCCCTACTCTACATTTGTTTGGACATGAGTTGTGCAACCTGGCTAGCTAAACTGTCCTCCTACTCTACATTCGTAATTTGAACATATGGGCTGTTAGCCTAAGTGGACTTTCGGGCATGAGATGCGCGGCCTGGCTAACTAAACTGACCCCTAACCAAACGAACCAACTTAACCTGACTTAGGGTGCGTCCCCTAACCTGGCCGGGGGCTTCGCCCCACTGGACCCCCCAGTATGGTAACAGTGCTTGTGACCCAACCAAACAAAGCAACCTAACCTGACTTAGGATGCCTACCTTAACCTGGCTGGGGGATGGTAACAAAGGTTGTGACCCAACCAAACGAACCCCACTAACCTGACTTAAGGCACAAAACTGTCTTCCTCTTTCACGAGGCTCATTGTTCCCTCTTTGCAGTGTTCATATTAACCATTAAAATCACCTAAAAGGCCACTTCTAAAAGGAACGAACTTAACACGTCAATATTGTCACAGAACTTGATCAAGTCCTAAAACGTAACCAGATTAGCAGCGTGCGACGGCTGAGGAGTAGACGGCGACGCCATGTTGACTGTTTTGAATGATCATGCCTCGCCGGTTGTGGTAGGTCTTCCAGGTCGAAGGGCCTACTTACCTGTGGGGATGGATTTGGTTGTTGTGTGGCCGGGTCTGGTCATGGAGCTACTTACCTTGGCGGAGGAATTATGGGCCGGGCAAAAGGTGTTGCGCGGCCTGGCCAACTAAACTGTAAACTACCCGTTGATGAAACTTCAATCTTTTGAATGGTATGCTTAAAGATGTATTAGTTTTCTTGTTTCACCAATTAAATATCAAGTGAATAAGACTGATCCACGCAATGACGATGGATCCATTGCGGTGTTTCCCCTGGGCTAGTGCATACATGAGTTATCTGGGAGTCGTATGTTCAAGATGGAATTGGCTAAGGAAACCTATTTTAAAGGGAACTATACTAACCTAACTGAGTAGGCCATGTACTTATGCATGGCCTCAGCCCCCTGGACCCCCCTCGTCCAGCATACCATAACACATCATTGTTCCGATAGGTAATACAAACCATCGGTCCTTTAACAATAGGAAGTAGCTAGCGGCAGCTGGGATGGTCGTAAGCTTCGAACAAGGGGAGAACGGTAGTTAACTGCTTGACCGATCATGCGCGCGCCCGCGCGCCTGAGAGGTGAAGAATCACTTTTGCTTTCGGCCGCGGGTGTGAAGGACGTGTTCGTCATCGCTCTCTGCCCGCTTCGTCGTCGTATGCTTTGTTTATATTGTGTTTTCTACTAATGGTTTGTTTGACTTGAAAATGAAACTGTAAGTACACTGTTTTCATTTTCATTACTTAATTATGAGCCAACATGGAGCTATCGCCGTAGATGCGGCGATTTCCGCTTTTTTCATGAAATTGATACCCTTGAATTATGTCTCAGTGCCGAGGGTGAGCGCGCTCGCGCCGATTCATGTATTTTGGGCGAAAGTGTGTAATTGAAAAAAGTAAGTACTCTTTTTCATTATATTTTTGCCCTGTGCGTTCGTTGCCGAGAGCGTTATTGCGCTCGGCACGAGCCTCTTTATTTTGTATGAATAGAATGCAATGAAAGTGGATTCGCAATGCAGTATTCTTTTAATTTTCATTTATTTAATTGCATCAAATTTAATTTTGGATCAGTTTTCGCTCTTACCTGGGAATTGATCCTTACGATTTATTTTCTGTGAAAGTGAAATCGTAAGTGCAGTATTCTGTTTCATTTTCAATTATATTTATGATAGCATCATATTATTATGGATCAAGTTTCCGCTCTTACCCGGGAATAGATCCCCCTTATGTTCTATGAAGTGAATCGCAAGTGCAGTATTCTGTTTCATTTTCATATTACTTTTCACTGCTGTGCGGGGGGTAGGGGAAGCGAAGGTCTGCCAGGAAGTCGTCGGAAAGCTCTCCCGCGACTCCCTTGGTATCCGATTCTTCGTCTTCTTTCCTGCCCCCCGCTCGGCTTCCTCGTTGTATTTTGTATTTGGGGTTTTCCTTGCGTTCGGGGTGGGGCATATCTCCCCCCCCCCCCCCCCCCCCCCCCCCCCCGTGCGTGAGGGAACCCCTCTTACTAATCTGTCTGTGCTGCGCAGGTGCTACATCCGGGGTGGGAGACGACCTTGGACAGGTATGGACCCCTGCGGCGGCAGGGCATGCCTAGCATCCACGGGCTGCTGCAGCGTCTAGCGAGGTCTGGGGCGGTGACCTTGGAGCGGTATCCACTACTTCCTCCACGGCCGCTTATGCTGCTTCCCCCCGCTGGTCTACACTCCCCATGCTGTGTCGGTGACGCCGTCTGCCGCTACTAGGGCTGGTCGCCGCCGTACCGAGGGGGGGTATGCCGCTGCCGCCGCCTGTGTTTTCTTCGTGTTGCCTGCCCCAGACTTCCGCTGTTCCAGCAGCTCGCCCCTGGACCGGCCGCCAGTACCCAGGTTCCCGTTGGCTGCCAATGATTCTACGAGGCGATGGCTGGGCCTGCCGTACCTGCCGCTGATGTGGCTCCCGCTACTGGCTTGGCTGTCCCTTCTGTGTTTACCACTGCCGCTGTTCCTGCCGCTCCTGAGCTGGTTGCTGTTCCTGTCGCTCCTGGTTCCTGTGCCTGTCCATGCTGGTCCTGCCCATGGTGTGTCTTCCCCAGTCCCAGGATCCTTCCGGACAGGTGCAGTCGGGCCGTGTTGCTTCGGCAATAGCCCCGACTCCGGCCTGGATGGAGGACCTGACGACTGTCCTGCGTGAGCTGACGAGGAAGAAGAAGAGGAAGGTGTCATCTTCGTCTTCATCGTCTGCTGCTGCCTCTTCCCCTTCGACTTCTAAGGCCCATAAGCCGAAGAAGAAGAAGGCGGCTGCCTCCCCCCCTAAGAAGTCTCCTTCGGGAACTTCTAAGGGACCGTCCCACCCGTGGGAAGGGGGGTCCTTCTGCTGGTCCTCCTGCTCCTTCGGGAGCGGGGCCCGTCTCCCCTTCCGTAAGGAAGAGATAGACGGGGACCAGAGGAATACCGGTTAGCACTGGTACTTCCTCGTCTGGTGCTAGCGGCCATGCCGCTACGCCAGGTTCCGGCTCTGTCTCTCGTTCGCGAGAGATCCCGAGTGTACGCTCAGGTGACTCTCGCCAGGCCAGCGGCCGCTCTTGCAGCGACCAGCTGGTAACCCGGGTTTCCCCCCTAAGAAGGCTCCTTCGGGAACGTCTAAGGGCTCGTTCCACTCCCGTGGGACGGGGGGGTTCTTCTGCCGGTCCTCCTGCTCTTTCGGAAACGGGGCCCGTCTCCCCTTCCGCAAGGAAGATGAAGATGGGGACCAGAGGCGTACCGACTACCACCGGTACTTCCTCGCCTGGTGTTTGCGGCGTTGCCGCTACGCCAGGTTCCGGCTCGGTCTCTCATTCGCGAGAAGTTCCGAGTATACGATCTCCCGCGGGAGAGCGTATAGCCAAATTTTTACGCCAGAGTTTGCTCGGCGCCAAGTACGTGGCACGGAGTAGAAGCTGGTGAGAGCCGCTCATGTGACTCTCGCCAGACCAGCGGCCGCTCTCGCAGCGACCAGCTGGTAACCCTGATAGACGTGACTGTCTCTGACCAGCCACGGGCTGAGGCTGGGAAGAGGTTCCCCCCTCCCGATCGTTGGTGCCAGCCTCGGCTGGTACCAGCGGTATGACGCGCCACGAGGACACGCACACCAGCGGTATGACGCGCCACGAGGACACGCACCGGTCTCACCGCGACAGTGGTCTCTGCAGGTCTCCTGACCGCCGCTCCCACAGGGACCGGGCGGATAGGGGAACCAGCAGCAGCAGCTCTGCACACGAGATCGGGGCTGCTGTTCTCAGTCCAGCCGTTTCCCTGGGAAATGGCTCGACTAGGCCTGCAAGTTGGCGATCGCCTGCAGCCCTCCAAGCCCGCTGGTTCTGCCAGCGAGCGAAAGAGGAGCGTCATGTCTTCCTCTCCCGTGCCTGCAACTTCCTCGGTTTGCACCAGGAAGAGCGAGGCACAGCGGGGTGATCGTGAGGGGCATACCCCGCACGATCCCGTCACGACGCCGTAAGTACCAGGTACGATCTTCGGACCAACCAGGACGTACGCGCAAGTGGCAGGAGGAATCCGAGAGGGGTCTATCGCAGTTCCTCCTCCTTAAGGGGGAGGTTCTCGGAATGCTCTTGTTCGAGGGGCTTGACGGTCCTACTCTGCAAGATGCTATGACTTCCGAGATCCAGAGGAACTTTGTCGAGGTTATGGCGCTGATTCGTCAACGCAACGACCTCGGGGAAGGATTGCCGCTCCCACCAGCAGAGCCACGTCTGGCTCGAGTCGTTTTGGGGCCCGAGAGGGAACCCAAACCGACTGTGGGTCTGCCGCGATTGGAGCTTGCCGATTCTGTCTTGAACCAGAGTCTTTCGTCTCAGGATAAGAAGGCTCTCTCAGATCTGGCCGGTCGAACACGCTACTTCCACCTCCTCTACTGTGACAGCGGCGTTTCTACGTGTCTTCGGACACCGTATTTAAATACTCCTTCGGTCCTCCTGAGAGGTTTCGACCTCGACGAGGACTGGAATGAGTTGGAGGACGGTATCTGCTCTCTCCTGTCAGGTGTCGATCAGCCCCACCCAGACGACGTTCACAGTGGCGGCAGACCCTTACCTACAGTGCGAGTTCGTAACCCTCCTCGGGGAAAAAGTTTTCTCCTGACAATACGTTTTCACAGACCGAGAGGCCTGCTCCTACTCTTATCCAACTGCTAGTTCCTCTGGGAAGGTGAGCGAGTATCCAAGTCCTCCCCCATTCCCTCTTTCCTTACGGCTACAAGGGAAATGGGAGGGATCCTACAGAGAAGATCCCGCGTTGGGGAATGCGCTACCGGGGGGACCTTCGGGTCCTACCTGACGTAAGCCCCGGTCGTTGAGGAGGGATCCTGCCCCATCCTCGATTTCTACGGGAATCAAGAGGACCACCAGCCGATATCATTTGATGAATTCGTTGGGGGTTTCGCAGAGTGCTTATAGTTCTACGGAATTTCTAGTGCACTCAGAGTGTTAGAGTTTTTTACGATCTCCAAACACTTAGGCGAGACCACGGTCCAAAGTGAGCGAGACGAGAATCCCCGATAATTGTTACACGATAATCGGGAACCTCGCCTATGCTCGAATTCCTGGAATTTCTAGCATTGGGAAGAAGAATGCTGCTGAAGAAGAGTATCTCACAGTAGTCGACCAACCTGGAATAGAGAAGAACGGACGGGAACATCCAGTTTGGCTTGAACTATCGTCTTCGGTATTCTGTTCACCATTGAAGCTTTCCTTCGAGGAAGACTTTTCCTTCACTCTCTTTGATAGAGATCGAAGGTGGTCGATCTCCAATCCTTATTTTGTTTTCTTGAAGGAAAAGAATTTAGGATGGAGATCGTTGTTCAGAATCCTACAAATATACTATGTATATTAACCTCGCGACATGATTCTGCTAAGCAGTTGAATTGTCTGAGGGGTAGGCGCATATCCTAGTTACTCTACAGATTGCGACTTAGACGAGGAGTATTCTAATTGAACTGCAACTCGGGGTTGCCTGCAACCTCCCAGGAGTTTCCAGTTTCAATTTTATATACTCTTATGGATTTGTCACGACACCACCATTTCAACTTTTGTATTTACCGAAATTCATTTCGCCTAAATATAATAGCTCGAGCATATCTTTTATGCTCGGTGGTTCTAGCCGAACGCATTCCTTCGTGGAATAATGGATTACCTGGCAACTCAGGATGACGAGTCAGAGAGAGCTCAGGCTCAGCTACTGCGTATTGAACTGCCTGATAGCAGCTCAGTATCAGCTGGGCCTCAGAGATGCACGGTCAGTTATGTCTCTCTCTCTCCCCTGCTTTGATTGACTACCGAACCGTATCTCTGCCCAACAATCATGGACTTAGGTCTCTGATTAACGGGGATTCTCGCAATAATGAAGGATCATCTACTGCTGTGACGCTCGATTCCATCGCCTTCGACAATGCGAGAATTTTCAACAGAGATATCTCTTGGACTCTTTTATCTTTCTGTTTACCGCACGGTAACAGAAGTCTGTACTAGTCTCCCGCTGCATTGCACTGCGATAATGCGAATGATTTTGCAGACGTCTGAGTTTGTCTTCAAAATATCTCTTATTCGTAGGTGTGCTATTGTTCATTGTTCACCCCGAATTAACAGATGTGTCAGAAGACATCGCCTACTCTCCGACCTGACAGCTCTACTTCCAAATGTTCAGCCCATGAGAAGCAGTTCTTCAGGGAGTAATTCCCTGTGTTTTCATTACTGAAAAGCGCCCCGCTTTCATTGTAACGACGTCTCCTCACCAGACAGCAATGAAATAGCGGTTAGCGTTTTCAGTCATTTGTAAGCACAGGTTCTGAATCTTGAGAATCCTTCTCTTGATTCGTCTGTGAAGACGTAGGTTGCATTCAATGTCTACCTTCGTCTTCAACGGCACATAGTGTTGTTTCTCCTTAGCTGAGATTCAACAACTATGAGAATGTCTTGCTTTCAGGGACCTCGGTCTCTAGAAGGCAATTGACTTTCGCCTGTTGGGCACATGCCTTAAGAGAATAATCACCTCACCGTCCGGCATCGGTGACAAACAAATACACTATTTGTTTGGTCTCTCGGCATAACCCTTTAAAGGGCGAAAGTCACGTGACTTACTCGGATGCTTGGACAACTTGCCTTACTACCGAACCAGTCAGTCGGCAGCTGTCACAGCGGCCGAGTCAATTACGAACTATGCTGTGGACTTAGTTTGGTGGTTTCGATCAATCATTACTTCGTCCTAATAGCTTGTCCCAGTACCCATACCATCGACACCCACCATCGAGTGGCGGTGTCCTATCCACTACCGAGAAGAACTTCGCTGCATGGGGATAGGAGGATGCGAGACACTTCGCTGCAGACGGATAGATCAGTATGGGTACTGGACATCACCGAAGTCGAGAAGAGGGATAGGTCATGCGACTATTCCCTTCTTTTCCTCTGAGGGAACTGCATGACTTTTCCTGCGAAGTCAAGCATCCAGGGGATGGGGATCCGTGACCGCTCGTTTCATTTCATACTAAACTTCGTAGCGAAGACTCGGAACCCTTCGGTCCCTGACGATCGGTTCGAGTCCTTCACAATCCCTTCCTAATGGACTTCACCGCCTTCGATGTGAAGGAGATGCTGCTTTGTCCGCAAGAACTTCTCCGTGGCGCAGGTACTGAAGGCAGGGGTCTGGTCCAACCAGACCACATGCACCTCCTTCTAACTTCGGGATATTGCCCACAGGTCCGTTGGATCTCCTCCTTGGGACCCATGGTGGCTGCTCAACACGTTGTGTAGCAAACCCAGACCCTCGCAGGCTGAACAGCATCGAGTCATGGTGTGACTGAAAGAATGGATGAGTGAATGAGAGTGTGACTGGCTCCTCTTCCCATCTTTTTCTCCCCTCTACCTCTGGGTAGAGGGATACGGTCGTCGCCCTGCTGGGTAAGGACGAGATGCAGGTGAGCTACTCGATAGAGCACCATCCTATCCCTTTCAGTAGGGATAGGAGTAAATATCCACCACTTCCTCCAACAAGGGGGAGGAAGTGGATGCCAACTTGAGACAAACCCATAATTTTATGATTGTCTCTTGCAAACAGGAACAAGTTCTTGCTTGCTGGTACGAAGAGATACGCTTGCCTCTCTCTTAGTACTACTTGGCCAGAGGTCTGACCATTGATCCTGCGGTGCACACCCCGATCAATCGGACAGAGGCTTGGATCCCTCCCTCGCTCTTACGACCAGGGAGGCATTCCAGGGTTGGACGAACACCAGTCTGTTCACCAAAAAGATTCAGATTCCTCCCACCAAGAAGTGAGTCTTCCTATTGTTAAAGGACCGATGGTTTGTATTACGTATCGGAACAAATGACAATTTGTCGAAAATTGCATTTTTCCTAACTATACAAACCTGAGGTCCTTTACATATAGTCCCACCTCATGCCACCCCTCACTCTGCAACTTTTTGCATGGGCCTAAAGCAAAAGTGATTCTTCACCTCTCAGGCACGCGCACGATCGGACAAGCAGTTAACTACCGTTCTCCCCTTGTTCGAAGCTTACGACCGTCCCAGCTGCTGCTAGCTACTTCCTATTGTTAAAGGACCTCGGGTTTGTATAGTTAGGAAAAATGCAATTTTCGACAAATTGTCATGTTCTGAGGTTAATTACAGTTTACTAAAGAAAAATTCAATTTTTAACTGGACGATGCAAGGAAGCTTTTGGGTATCCCACACAAGTGCACATGTTCCTCACCTCTTAAGGCATATTTCAGCAGGGTTAGAAAGCAGAGTAAGGGGTCATGACTTAACTTGGTGGTTGTGAAGGGGCACAGCATCCAAGTTTAGGTTAGATTAATGTAAGCCCTAACCAGACTTATATTACTTTGCCTAACCTTGGATGCTGGTTCTAACCTGGACAGGGGATTTCTCCCCCCCCCCCCCCCCCCCCCCCCCCCCCCCCCCCCCCCCAACTATTTGGACCTCCACAAGTTATTTGTGACCTAACTCCATTCTACCTCTCCTGAATTTTGCAGAAAATGCTTCCTCCAATCTGTGGATATTACTAACTTCATGTACTCGCTACAACACTGCTCATCATAGAAGCTAAGTTCAAAATGAATTAGTGTAAATCTAGATCACATGAGCGTATTTGAAAATAAATTTCTGTTGGCAAAAACATAGTCAATGGCCTGGGCTATGGCCCGGGAAAACTTGTGCATACAGTGGGTTCAATTTAGAAAGCCCATATGCGGATGTTTGTAACTTTATACTTACTACCTGGCCTACAGGAGGCTACTTAACCTATATGTTGGCCATGAAGGCTTGACTTGAAGTCGGTAACCTGCTTTCATAAAATATACAATGCTTATAGTACCCAGGCCCAACTGCTTTCACCAACTCATCATCAGAGAAGGAAAATGGTGTTAGCAAAGTTGTTAGTTCCATGTTTGATTAATTCAGATTACTGCTAATGAGGATAAAGTAGCCCAAGTAACAAGATTGCCTCATTAATTTGAAAAAAAAAGCAGTTTTGAAGGTAGCTGGGTGTAAAAGGATAACATCACATTTTAGTAATACTCAGGAATGGGCCCAGACAGTCCTAGACACAATTCACTCCAGTTTTTCAACTGAGCTCCTCAATTTACAGCGGGAAAAGCAACTTGCTTTTATATTACAAGTCATTGATATTTTTTTATATCACTACACTAAGCTGCAATTTAAAAAATTAAAATAAGAGGATTTTTCTCTTGTTAAATAGTATTCTAGTGAATGATCTATTTAGCAAAGTATATTTTTTTCCAAGTTTTGTACGTATTACAGCCATCCATGAGATATATGTTTCAACCAAATAAGAAACCACCTGTTACACGATTCACTGTTTGATGAAAATAAAATTTACACTTGACATGGAAGCTCTCAAAAGAGGCTCTTTGTTGGGCAAAATAAGTTATTAACTGATCTCAGTTTGGGGCTCAGGAGGCAAAAATGGATGATTTAACCAAATTTGTGTTTTTCCTTTTACTGTTTATTGTTGCTAACATTTATAAATAATAAAATGCTGTTTTTTCTGTAATGAATGTCACTTCAAGTGCAACTTGCTCCACATTTGACAGTAAATAAAACTGGCATAAATTTCGTTAACTAATAATCGTATACCATTGTCGGATATGTATCAAGTTATTTAAATTTGGGTTACTGGTGAATGGAATAACAAAAACCTTGGCCTAAGTCATTGTTTGTTCATGCAACTTACCTGACAGATATATATATAGCTGTATTCTCCGAAGTCCGACAGAATTTCAAAACTCGCGGCACACGCAGTGGGCGGCCAGGTGGTAGTACCCATTCCCGCCGCTGGGAGGCGGATATCAGGATCCATTCCCATTTTCTATTCATATTTTTTCTGTCGCCAGTCGGTAAACAACTGTTTACAGACCTCCGCCTAGGATTTTTTGGATTGACTCGTTCTAAGTATCTGGATTGCCTTTTGGTTATTGATTCTGGATTGTTGGATTTGGATTGGCATACACGATAGTGGACTGTTTTTTGATTTTGGATTGGCTTTTCTGTGAACGTGATGTCTGGATCAAGTTCAGTGAGTTTCAGTGTGTGTGTGAAGAGTGATTGCAAGGTGAGGGTACCTAAATCATCAGTAGATCCCCACACAGTATGTATGGGGTGTAGGGGGCATGTATGTTTGTTGGATGATCGGTGCAATGAATGCGAAGGTTTGACTGATGATGGATGGAAGTGTATGATTCTTATCGGCGTAAATTGGAACGCGATAGGATCAGGAGGGCTTCCTCCAAGAGCGGTTCTTCGAAAGGTAAGGGAAGTAACATTTCACCTGTATTAACACCAGTAGAATTTGCTTCACCTAATCCTGTGTTGTTGCCTGCGGGCCCTGATTCTGTGTCTGGAGAAGGTAATGCCCTTTCTCTGATTCTAGAGTCGTTACGCACTCTAGAATCCAAAGTAGTTGACCTTGGAAACCGGCTCAATTAAAGTGTGTGATCGTGCCCCTAGTGTTGTGGAGGGGGCGTCAGATCGGCCCCATAATGCCTCTAGGCCTAGACCTCTATCGGACTCCCAGGACTCAGGGAGTGGGTATGTCGAAAGCCGCAAGAGGGTTACGGGGGCTCCCCGCCGATCTGGCGTCCCTTCGGCAGGACCTGTTGTTAGTTCCCAGGCTGCCAAGGAGCGTGCACAGGCTTGCATCCTTAAGGACTGTCGTCCTCCGAGGCGCCCTCCCCGCGCAAGGGGTGGAGCGCTCGGAGAGACTCGCGTCCTTTGAAAAGGACTTTTCTGAGTGAGGACGCTTCAACGTCCTCTCTCACCGTTATCGTGCGTCTTCACCTGCGTCGTATGACGCGTTTCCTCCGCAGAAGAGAGGTAGGACGTCATCTGAGGACGACGCTGAGAAGCGCTTTCGCGCTTCGGAGAGGCAGGTAGCTGTACCTGTGAGAAGGAAGGAGGCGTCCCCTCGTCTTCTCGCAGGTTCAGCCCTTCACCTCCTCTAGTTTCTTCACCAACAAAGAATATTCTTGTGTCTCTTCAAGACCAATTGTCAGCTTTAATGGCTCAGAAGACTCGCCCAGCAGCAGTCGACCCTAAGCGTAGGAAGGACGTCAGGCTGCCTGTCAAGAGGACGAAGCAGTCCCCTTCTCCGTCTCCTCGTTCGTCTCTGTCTCCGCTTGCTTCTCCCTCGGAGCTTCCTCGATCTCGTTCTACTTGTAGGAAGTCTCGTGGACAGGACGCTTTTCTTCCCTCTCGACGTCCTGGTCAGGACGCTTTTGAGGACGCTCGTCGGGACGTTTTGCTAGACGCTTTGCCTTTTGAGAAGGC